>NW_027051136.1:0-5275 GCF_954871325.1 Gordionus sp. m RMFG-2023 | reverse complement strand
GTACAATAATTCTTCGAGATTTGATAATAGAGCTAGTTATATTAAAAATGACTATAATAATAATAGATTTAATAATGATTATAATTACAGATATAACAGACATTATAACGATTCAAGATGTATTCAAAGATATAATGATAATCATAATATTGGGAATCGAGGAACTAATCAAGTATGCAATTATAAATATCATAACAACGACAATAATCAATCACGATATACAAATAAAGTAAACACTGTAAATATAGAAGAGATAAAAGAAGACAATAATGACAAACTAGAAAGAAAAGAATATAATTTATACAATTTAGACAATTTAGACATAAACAATATGGATACCGATAATAATTACACAGCTAACGATGCTTACAAGGTCACGGTATATTTGAATGACATGCCTATTTTGATGCAGATCGACACCGGGTCAAAGTATAGTATTCTACCGATTCATATCGCGAAAAAGATTGGAATAAAAATCTTAAATAAATCAGATATTAAATTAACTGGTTATGATGGAAACACAATAAATGTTTTAGGAACTACCAAATTCAAGGCAAAATTCGAAGACAAAAGTCAAATCTTAACTGCTTATGTAGTCCAGAGTGATAAGATTGCACTGTTAGGAAGGACCTGGATAGCAGTCTTTAGAAATATACTACATAGATTTGTAAACTTAGTCGAAGAAGATTATGACAATACTATTCAAGAACTGATCAAACAATGCGAGTCAAAACTTAGCAAGAAACCAATACTACGCAATTATGTCAAACTACATCTAAAACAAGGTGCTACACCGAAAATCATACCTCCCAGGCGTGTACCTTATTCTAGAATGGAATTGGTTACAAAAGAACTACAGAAGTGGATAAGCGACAAAATAATCGAACCTGTTGAAGAGGTAAGATGGGCCAGTCCTCTCACTCCTGTTGTCAAGAGCGATGGTTCAATTCGGCTATGTGTTGACTTCAAGAATACTATTAATCCTGCGTTAGAGGATTTCAAGTACCCAATTCCACGCATTAATGACCTTATGGCAAAGTTATCGAAAGGCAAGAAATTTACAAAGATCGACTTTAAAAATGCATTTCTTCAAGTTCCAATACACAAAGAATCAAGAGACTTTCTCACTATTTCAACTCATAAAGGCTATTTCAGGTTTACAAGACTTCCGTTTGGATTAAAAACTTCGTCAGCAATATTCCAACAAACCATGGATAATATTTTCGTGAACATGAAAGACGTCGTGTTTTATATTGATGACTTATTGATTACTGGGGAGGATTATGAAGCTCACGTGAACAACATAAAAATGGTATTTGACAAAATATCAAAGTATGGGCTTACACCAAACTTCACAAAGAGTATATTTTTTAAAAAAAACTACGGTTTCTAGGTCACGATATAGAGGACAATGAATCCATCCGAACGCAGATAAAATAAAGGCTATTTCTAATATGCCGGAACCTAAGACAAAAGAAGAGTTGGCAACTTTTTTGGGGATGGCGAGCTATTATCGAAAATTTTTGTGCAATTTTGTTGACATCGCCGATCCCTTATACAAAATAGTGAATAAAGACAAGTGGTCATGGGATAGTACACATCAAGAAAGCTTTGATTACCTAAAAAAACTCATAAGCACTCCGCCTACGTTAAATTTTTATAACCCGGATCTAACAGTGGGCATTGCAACTGATGCTTCAAAGAAAGGTTTAGGCGCAGTCTTATTTCATATTGAGGGTGATGGCAAAGAAAAACCCATCGCTTTCGCGTCAAGAGCACTATTGAAATCAGAGTTAAATTATACCAATATCGAAAAAGAAGCTTTGTCGGTAATTTACGCGGTTAAAAAATTCCAGGAGTATTTAATAGGCACAAGATTTGTAATAATTACCGACCACAAGCCACTCGTGTATATATTTACGAAGGGACTCAAGGACAATTCTTCCATATCAATGCGACTCCAAAAATGGAACTTGGCTATGGGAGCGCATGACTTTACGATAGTTCACAGACCCGGGAAACAAAATATTGTACCAGACTGTTTGTCCAGATTACCACTAATGAATAATGGTACAAAAGTTAGATGACGAAATAATTGATGACAATTTTTGGGACACACCAATAAATTTTAAAAGAATAGTTAAAGAAACTAATATTGATCAAGAACTAATGGAAGTAATTAATGATATAAGGAATCATGAGCAGATAAAGAACAAAACGTATAAAAATATGGTATTGGAATTGAGTTTAATCAAAGGTTGCCTTTTTAAAGAGAATAGGATCATAATACCGAAAGGTATGAGAAAAGAGATTTTGCAAGAGTTGCATAATGGGCATCTCGGTGCTGGAAAAATAAAATCATTTGCGAGAGAGTATCTGTGGTGGCCTGGTTTAAATGCAGACATAGATCAGGAGGTAAAGAATTGCGATGCTTGCAATAAATACGCAGACAATCCTCATAATATTCAAAACCCATGGGAAACAGCAACGAAAGTATTCGAGCGCGTACACATAGACTTGCAGAGTTCAAAGATAATAATTTTATGGTATGTGTTGACGCCTTCATCAAATTTCCTATTATTAGGAGAATGAGAAACACAACTACGGAATCAACGATTAAAGAATTGATGAAAATAATAAGTTTATTTGGTATACCTAATAGAATAGTCAGTGATAATGGAACTAACTTTACCAGTAAATTATTTAAGAAATTTTGTGAAGATCACGAAATCGAACACTTGCTCACCGCACCTCACCACCAACAGTCCAATGGCCAATGTGAGCGTATGATTAGATCAATGAAAATGAATATGAAAAGGAATATGGAAAATAATAATAAAATAGACGTAGACATAGCTCTAGAAAAGTTTCTTTTTAATTATCGTAATACACCCAACGCAACGACCAACAAAATACCAAGCGAAGTAATGTTCTCCAGAATGATTAGGACAAAATGGGAGTTGATAAAACCGAGGGATGAAAGAGATCATATACTAAATCACAAGATATCAATAGATAGGGATATAGAAATAGGAGACAGCATATGGTATAAAACTTTTAAAGATAATAATTGGGAAAAAGGTACAATAATGCGCAAAAACGGAAATTTGTTGTATGATATAGATACTGGGAACAAAATTATAAAAAGACACTTGGACCAAATAAAAAGAAGATCAACTAATGTAGAACTTTCTTCTAATGGTGCAACAGTTTTTAAAGCGAATGTTAATAATAATGCATCACCTTATACATTGAATTTTAGAAGGGGAGGTGATGAACCAAGAAACCAAAACGTACAAGTAAATGATCAGAATCGCAACGTTCAAAGACCAGTTAGAAATAGTGTGTTGCCTAGAAAATTTGAAAATTTTATAATGAATTAAATTTGATAATAAAATTTTTTTTTCTTTTCCTTATATTAAAACAAAATTATTTTTTTGTGTGTGGAACTAAATAGATAAAACGTACAAAAGATCAACGAAGGGGTTAACGAGCAAGAATGACATACAACTAAATTATAGACAGAGGGCAAATAAAAAAAAAAAAAAAATGTGAAATGTTAAATAATATTAACTTTAAAAAATTATTTTTTTTTTATCCTTAAGTCATTTATGGCGTGACTTAAATATTTCAAATGTAATAAAAATTGTTTCTTTCTTTTTGTTAAAAACAACTTTTTTTATTTTAAATCAATTTGTTTATAAACTAATATTAAATTTTATATTTTATAAATCAATTTACTTAACAAACTAATATTCAATTTTTTATTTTTAACTTTTTAAAAAAAGATCAGTTTATGATAAATTACATTGTCAATATATATAGCAAACTATTTTTCAATATGTGATCATTATATTTTTTTAATTTAAATATCAATAAATTCACGTAATATACGTTTACACCATTTATTTTCTGCTTTTGATTTCTGCAACCTTTTCAAATTCTTTAGTATAAAAAAGAATGTAAAATATAAATAGTTTAAATAAACGATTTTTTAATATAAACTAATCTTCAAAAATACTTTATGGATTACTAATCTTCAAAAATACTTTTTATCAATCAAATTCTCAGCCAATGGACATGTTAAAACACGGTATAAATGTGACCACCTTAACTCTCTTGATTTTTCAAAATATACTGATAATGATCAATTTACTCCGGGATATTCTAAAACTTTAGATGTGTCGACCGTTGTAAAGATAGATATTCTATACGATTTATTTTGCCTCTTATATGTCACGCCATTATTTTACTTGGAAATTATTTTCAATTCAGATTGGCAAGTTTTAATAATGAATAAGAGGATATGAATCATTAAATATCATTAAATTGAGTTTAATGCATATAGAATAATCAAATAAAAAAAACAATTTTAAAATATGGTACTAATTTCCAATGGTATATTTTAGTTAATATAATAAGAAATCTAAGAAAAGATTAGCAAATCTTTATCACACAGATCTTTACTACCTGAAGAAATGACAAAGGCAGTTCTCATGGATATTTAATTTGGAGAATATTTTTATGCAGGTAACTAAAGGTAACCCATTTATTAACCTAAAATAGATAAAACCTTTCCATCATTTTATATAATTTATATTATTAAACACATGGCTCTGAACCAAATTCAAACCAACAAACTCAAGTTAACAGATTTTCGAAGCCGTAATAAACCCAAAAACCCCAGTCCGATATATTTAATTTTTTTGATCTAGTCATTGTCAAAAACCTTTTTCCGCTGTTTTACTAGGAATGAAAAATATTCCACCTAGCCTATTTGGCTTATTAAACTAAGTATAATTTTGTAAAAACTTGACGAGTATAAATATACCTATATCATGCTAAGGTCAGGGTGTAATCAATAAGATTTAGATTGGTTTATGTTTTGATCGAAGAAACATTTTGTTAATAGTAGATATTTTTTTAAATACAATTATATTAATCAGTTATAATTATTTTATCTTTAGTATATATTTTTTAAAGTGTATTGTTTATATAAATTTAAATCAGACCATATTTTTAGTTTAACACAATTTTTTTTTAAGTACGCTTATTGTAAATATAAAAAATTTGAATCAGATATTTTTATTTTATATATAATTTTTTTAGATTTGTTTGTTTTGAATAAAACAAAATATGAATTTAAAAAACAATTTTTTTTTATATATTTATATAATGATTAAAGGTTCATAAAATTGTAAGTTAATTTTAAATTGAGAAATTATCCGATATTTTTGAAGATAGAAAGGTAGAAAGAAAGAAAGAAAGAAAGAAA
>NW_027051135.1:0-4758 GCF_954871325.1 Gordionus sp. m RMFG-2023 | reverse complement strand
CAATTCTTATTTATTAAAAAATATATGAGTTTGAGATTAGGACAAGGCAATTAAAATTTTATAAATTAATATTTTTTGATTAAATATTAGGGTGTTTTAAAAAAAATTGGGTTCGAATTATTTTTTAATTTGCAGATTATAAAATTAAAAATAAATTTTATGTCAAGATACATTAAAAAAATTGTACCATATAAAACTTGTGAGTATATTTTTAGGAGTCTTTATTTATATTTTTCATATTAAATATGGTTACAATTAATGGGCATAATCAAAAAAGTATTTATTCATATAGCTTTGATAAACCCATATACATATCAAAGTATTTATATTCATATATAAACTATTTATAAACCCATATTCATATTTTTTAATGAGCAGTTTGTAAATTTGAATTGTTTGCTATAAGGGATTGTGTTGTGTATATTAAGCTTTGGTTATTAAGTAGGTCTTCTTGAATGTCATTGTAACCTTTAAAAAAGGTGTATCTTTACGTTATATTAGTTATTTCCTAATTCTTACAAGATTCCTAAATTTATGTCATCGTTATATTTTCAGAATTCAGCTAAAACATTTTTTAATGATATTGATATTTGAAAATATGGCTAAGTTCATCTTATATTCCTCTTCATTATTACTCCTTAAGACTTCAATAAAAATACTTATAGGGATCTACAGTAATATTTAGATTATTAATATAAAATATTACCTTAATAGCTCAAGTAAATAAAAATTATATTTAATAAAAATTGGAAGAATTAAAAACATCCTTTAATATTTTAAATATACGAAGTGTATTAAAAAATTAAAATATAGCAGGTGTGATATTTAATTTATTCACTAAAAAAATATAGCAGGTGTTATGTTTTTCACTAAATATCACAGGTGTTATGTTTAGTTTTTTTCACGGCCTTATATTAAGAATTTAAATATATGGTATCAAGACAAATTATCATCGTGGCAATCAACATGATGTTAATGGCGTCTCCAGCTGTTTTCAATTGATACATGCTTTTTGTGAATGAATTGTCAGTCTAGGCCAATGACATTAATACTATAGACTGCCGATTAATGTATTTGAAGTGGCAAACATTAAATTGAGTAGCGGCCATTTTGTGTTTGGATTAGGAAATAAACGTATGATAATTTCATAAATAGATTTATTTTTATAATATATTATATTTAAATCATATTTTTTTACTAGATGTAAAAAACATTTTTAGAGCAAGTAATTTATAGTTATTTAAATATTTTCTGGTCTTTATTAACATTCACAGAGAAGGTGAAGTTTAATACATAATGAATATTATTAAACTAAGCAAGTTAGAATATATACCTTTTGATGAGAATATAATTAAACATTCCTGCTCTTTATTAACATTTGCAGGTACCTACCTTAAAAAAAATCAATATATTCAAAAATTAAGAACTTTTTGCAAAAAAAATGCAACATCTAGAGGAAATGTCGAAATGAATGATCACAATAATAGGAATAATTTCATCAAAAAATTTATATAAATCTGCGCCAACGTTATCTATAAGTAATGATGCGATCTCAAGTAATTAGTGTTTGACTATATTTAAAAAATATATGCATTATATATTAGTTACTAAATTTTATTAAAAATCAAATTTATGGGGATAAGGGATAAATGAATGTACAGTCAAAACCGTTTAATTGCATATCGCTTAAGTGCAAAAACTTTTAAATGCGAAAAAACCCCGCGATTTTAATAATAATTACTAAATTACATTTATAATTGCGAATCGGTTAATTGCGAAATATCGGATAATTGTAAAATTTTTAAATATTTCGGTCTCAAGCTTTCGCAATTAAACGGTTTTGACTGTACCTATTTAAAACAATAGATTTTAAACATACTGCTCAAATTTTTTTTGGAGATACAATAGGTAATGTCAGTTAAATTATTTTCTCCAAATATATCTAGATAAATATTAACCTAATAATTAATTAAATAATTATCTGCCTTAGAATTCTATATAGCTATCCCAGATTTAATTTATAATATATTATAATGGAATAAGATAAAGATTAATATAAAAAAACCAAAACAGTCTTCTATTAATATTAATTGCATTCAATAACGTTTCAAAATACATTTCTAATAATATTTTAATCTATGGATTATTACAAAAATGTGAGCAAATTAATCAGAATCACCTGAGTAGTTTTTGGCGGGAAGAGGGAGAATTAAGAATTGAGGTTTCCCCATTCCCCAAATCTGTTCTTGTGCTTAAAAAAATTATTATATTATATATATATATATAAATATATAATATAGTAGCTTACATAGAAAAATCATCTCCTACTCAACGAACAGTCATTAATTGCTCCAATTTCAATTTCCCAACCAGAAAAATAAAAAGAAGCAAAAAGACACTACTATTTTTTATCAATCAAATTCTCAGCCAATGGACATGTTAAAACACGGTATAAATGTGACCACCTTAACTCTCTTGATTTTTCAAAATATACTGATAATGATCAATTTACTCCGGGATATTCTAAAACTTTAGATGTGTCGACCGTTGTAAAGATAGATATTCTATACGATTTATTTTGCCTCTTATATGTCACGCCATTATTTTACTTGGAAATTATTTTCAATTCAGATTGGCAAGTTTTAATAATGAATAAGAGGATATGAATCATTAAATATCATTAAATTGAGTTTAATGCATATAGAATAATCAAATAAAAAAAACAATTTTAAAATATGGTACTAATTTCCAATGGTATATTTTAGTTAATATAATAAGAAATCTAAGAAAAGATTAGCAAATCTTTATCACACAGATCTTTACTACCTGAAGAAATGACAAAGGCAGTTCTCATGGATATTTAATTTGGAGAATATTTTTATGCAGGTAACTAAAGGTAACCCATTTATTAACCTAAAATAGATAAAACCTTTCCATCATTTTATATAATTTATATTATTAAACACATGGCTCTGAACCAAATTCAAACCAACAAACTCGAGTTAACAGATTTTCGAAGCCGTAATAAACCCAAAAACCCCAGTCCGATATATTTAATTTTTTTGATCTAGTCATTGTCAAAAACCTTTTTCCGCTGTTTTACTAGGAATGAAAAATATTCCACCTAGCCTATTTGGCTTATTAAACTAAGTATAATTTTGTAAAAACTTGACGAGTATAAATATACCTATATCATGCTAAGGTCAGGGTGTAATCAATAAGATTTAGATTGGTTTATGTTTTGATCGAAGAAACATTTTGTTAATAGTAGATATTTTTTTAAATACAATTATATTAATCAGTTATAATTATTTTATCTTTAGTATATATTTTTTAAAGTGTATTGTTTATATAAATTTAAATCAGACGATATTTGTTAAATAATATTAACTTTAAAAAATTATTTTTTTTTATCCTTAAGTCATTTATGGCGTAACTTAAATATTTCAAATGTAATAAAAATTGTTTCTTTCTTTTTGTTAAAAACAACTTTTTTTATTTTAAATCAATTTGTTTATAAACTAATATTAAATTTTATATTTTATAAATCAATTTACTTAACAAACTAATATTCAATTTTTTATTTTTAACTTTTTAAAAAAAGATCAATTTATGATAAATTACATTGTCAATATATATAGCAAACTATTTTTGAATATGTGATCATTATATTTTTTTAATTTAAATATCAATAAATTCACGCATTTATGTTCTGCTTTTGATTTCTGCAACCTTTTCAAATTCTTTAGTATAAAAAAGAATGTAAAATATAAATAGTTTAAATAAACGATTTTTTTATATAAACTAATCTTCAAAAATACTTTATGGATTACTAATCTTCAAAAATACTTTATGGATTACACCTATATTCAAAGATACTTCATGGTGGCAGTTCCGCTACATATTCGAGGAAGTCGTAAATAAATAAATAAATATGAAACAGATTCCCAATAATAATGTTAATATAAATATTGAATTTCCAATATACGCAGGCAATGGCGATCTTTTTTTGAGTAGATTTGAAGACATCTTCAAGGACAATCAGATATCGGACATCGAAAAAGCAGGTTCCTTTACAAGAAGATTACCAGATGAGGTATACATCAAGCTTAAATCGATATGTTCACCTACCGACTTCATCAATCCATCGATATTGATTGAAAAATTCAGGTTATTACACCCGAGGAAATCTACAAGTTCCAACTTATTATTATTTAATGCAGCTGTACAAGGTAAAAACGAAAGTTACATCGATTGGGTAAGTAGATTATGCATTTTAAAAAATGAATGTTTGCTAAGTGATAGTAGAGTTATTGAAAAAGTAAAAATTTCGTCAATCAGCAAAAATATTAGGCAGAAAATTACATTAAAAGAAAACATTACATTAGAAGAAGTTCTTACTTTAAGAGATGATTTTGAAGAGTTAGAATTGAAAGAAAATATAATTGCTAAAGTTGAAAATATTTCTTTAAACGAAAAAACAGAAAATGATACAACCGTGAAACATGTAGAAAGGCTAAGAGGCAGGAAAACAGAAGAAAATAAACAATTGGTGAGATATGGAGACCATGTTGAACGACAAAATTTACAATCTAATTACGATAACAGACAACGATGGACAGCAAGAGGCCATGACTTTCAAAGAAATATTTATCAAGGAAATAATTATTACCCCAGTTACCAAGGAAATAATTACAACCCTAGATATCAGAATTATAACGCGAATTATTACAACTTCAGAGCAAACTATCCAGGATC
>NW_027051134.1:0-188438 GCF_954871325.1 Gordionus sp. m RMFG-2023 | reverse complement strand
CTGAGTTCAATGATATAATTATATTCAAAATTACGTTTAAGATGTTAGCCTTTCCCCTATAAATGTCTTTCGCGACAAAATATTTATTTTGTGAACCGGAAACGTAAAAAAATACATCTAAGCAGTTTAGGGTAGAGAATTAGATTCTGAGTTCAATGATATAATTATATTCAAAATTACGTTTAAGATGTTAGCCTTTCCCCTATAAATGTCTTTCGCGACAAAAATTTATTTTGTGAACCGGAAACGTAAAAAAATACATCTAAGCGGTGTTGGATAGGAAATTAAATTCTGTGTTCAATGATATAATTATATTCAAAATTACGTTTAAGATGTTAGCCTTTCCCCTATAAATGTCTTTCGCGACAAAAAATTTATTTTGTGAACCGGAAACGTAAAAAAATACATCTAAGCAGTTTTGGATAGAGATTTAGATTCTGAGTTCAATGATATAATTATATTCAAAATTACGTTTAAGATGTTAGCCTTTCCCCTATAAATGTCTTTCGCGACAAAAAATTTATTTTGTGAACCGGAAACGTAAAAAAATATATCTAAGCGGTTTTGGATAGAGAATTAAATTCTGAGTTCAATGATATAATTATATTCAAAATTACGTTTAAGATGTTAGCCTATCCTCTATAAATGTCTTTCGCGACAAAAAATTTATTTTGTGAACCGGAAACGTAAAAAAGTACATCTAAGCAGTTTTGGATATAGAATTAATTTCTGAGTTCAATGATATTATTATATTCAAAATTACGTTAAAGATGTTAGCCTTTCCCCTATAAATGTCTTTCGCGATAAAAATCTATTTTGTGAACCGGAAACGTAAAAAAATACATCTAAGCGGTTAAATTCTGAGTTTAATGATATAATTATATTCAAAATTACGTTTAAGATGTTAGCCTTTCCCATATAAATGTCTTTCGCGATAAAATATTTATTTTGTGAACCGGAAACGTAAAAAAATACATCTAAGCGGTTTTGTATAGGAAATTAAATTCTGTGTTCAATGATATAATTATATTCAAAATTACGTTTAAGATGTTAGCCTTTCCCCTATAAATGTCTTTCGCGACAAAAAATTTATTTTGTGAACCGGAAACGTAAAAAATACATCTAAGCGGTTTTGGATAGAGAATTAAATTCTGATTTCAATGATATAATTATATTCAAAATTACGTTTAAGATGTTAACCTTTCCCATATAAATGTCTTTCGCGATAAAATATTTATTTTGTGAACCGGAAACGTAAAAAAATACATCTAAGCAGTTTTGGATATAGAATTAATTTCTGAGTTCAATGATATTATTATATTCAAAATTACGTTAAAGATGTTAGCCTTTCCCCTATAAATGTCTTTCGCGATAAAAATCTATTTTGTGAACCGGAAACGTAAAAAAATACATCTAAGCGGTTAAATTCTGAGTTTAATGATATAATTATATTCAAAATTACGTTTAAGATGTTAGCCTTTCCCATATAAATGTCTTTCGCGATAAAATATTTATTTTGTGAACCGGAAACGTAAAAAAATACATCTAAGCGGTTTTGTATAGGAAATTAAATTCTGTGTTCAATGATATAATTATATTCAAAATTACGTTTAAGATGTTAGCCTTTCCCCTATAAATGTCTTTCGCGACAAAAAATTTATTTTGTGAACCGGAAACGTAAAAAAATACATCTAAGCAGTTTTGGATAGAGATTTAGATTCTGAGTTCAATGATATAATTATATTCAAAATTACGTTTAAGATGTTAGCCTTTCCCCTATAAATGTCTTTCGCGACAAAAAATTTATTTTGTGAACCGGAAACGTAAAAAAATATATCTAAGCGGTTTTGGATAGAGAATTAAATTCTGAGTTCAATGATATAATTATATTCAAAATTACGTTTAAGATGTTAGCCTATCCTCTATAAATGTCTTTCGCGACAAAAAATTTATTTTGTGAACCGGAAACGTAAAAAAGTACATCTAAGCAGTTTTGGATATAGAATTAATTTCTGAGTTCAATGATATTATTATATTCAAAATTACGTTAAAGATGTTAGCCTTTCCCCTATAAATGTCTTTCGCGATAAAAATCTATTTTGTGAACCGGAAACGTAAAAAAATACATCTAAGCGGTTAAATTCTGAGTTTAATGATATAATTATATTCAAAATTACGTTTAAGATGTTAGCCTTTCCCATATAAATGTCTTTCGCGATAAAATATTTATTTTGTGAACCGGAAACGTAAAAAATACATCTAAGCAGTTTTGGATAGAGAATTAAATTCTGAGTTCAATGATATAATTATATTCAAAATTACAATTAAGATGTTAGCCTTTCCCCTATAAATGTCTTTCGCGACAAAATATATATTTTGTGAACCGGAAACGTAAAAAATACATCTAAGCGGTTTTGGATAGAGAATTAAATTCTGATTTCAATGATATAATTATATTCAAAATTACGTTTAAGATGTTAACCTTTCCCATATAAATGTCTTTCGCGATAAAATATTTATTTTGTGAACCGGAAACGTAAAAAAATACATCTAAGCAGTTTTGGATAGAGAATTAAATTCTGAGTTCAATGATATAATTATATTCAAAATTACGTTTAAGATGTTAGCCTTTCCACTATAAATGTCTTTCGCGACAAAAATCTATTTTGTGAACCGGAAACGTAAAAAAATACATCTAAGCGGTTAAATTCTGAGTTTAATGATATAATTATATTCAAAATTACGTTTAAGATGTTAGCCTTTCCCATATAAATGTCTTTCGCGATAAAATATTTATTTTGTGAACCGGAAACGTAAAATAATACATCTAAGCAGTTTTGGATAGAGAATTAAATTCTGAGTTCAATGATATAATTATAATCAAAATTACGTTTAAGATGTTAGCCCTTCCTTTATAAATGTCTTTCGCGACAAAAAATTTATTTTGTGAACGGGAAACGTAAAAAAATACATCTAAGTGGTTTTGGATAGGAAATTAAATTCTGAGTTCAATGATATAATTATATTCAAAATTACGTTTAAGATGTTAGCCTTTCCCCTATAAATGTCTTTCGCGACAAAATATATATTTTGTGAACCGGAAACGTAAAAAATACATCTAAGCGGTTTTGGATAGAGAATTAAATTCTGATTTCAATGATATAATTATATTTAAAATTACGTTTAAGATGTTAACCTTTCCCATATAAATGTCTTTCGCGATAAAATATTTATTTTGTGAACCGGAAACGTAAAAAAATACATCTAAGCAGTTTTGGATAGAGAATTAAATTCTGAGTTCAATGATATAATTATATTCAAAATTACGTTTAAGATGTTAGCCTTTCCCCTATAAATGTCTTTCGCGACAAAAATCTATTTTGTGAACCGGAAACGTAAAAAAATACATCTAAGCGGTTAAATTCTGAGTTTAATGATATAATTATATTCAAAATTACGTTTAAGATGTTAGCCTTTCCCATATAAATGTCTTTCGCGATAAAATATTTATTTTGTGAACCGGAAACGTAAAATAATACATCTAAGCAGTTTTGGATAGAGAATTAAATTCTGAGTTCAATGATATAATTATAATCAAAATTACGTTTAAGATGTTAGCCCTTCCTTTATAAATGTCTTTCGCGACAAAAAATTTATTTTGTGAACGGGAAACGTAAAAAAATACATCTAAGTGGTTTTGGATAGGAAATTAAATTCTGTGTTCAATGATATAATTATATTCAAAATTACGTTTAAGATGTTAACCTTTCCCCTATAAATGTCTTTCGCGACAAAAAATTTATTTTGTGAACCGGAAACGTAAAAATATACATCTAAGCGGTTTTGGATAGAGAATTAGATTCTGAGTTCAATGATATAATTATATTCAAAATTACGTTTAAGATGTTAGCCTTTTATCTATAAATGTTTTTCGCGACAAAATATTTATTTTATGAACCGGAAACGTAAAAAAATACATCTAAGCAGTTTTGGATATAGAATTAATTTCTGAGTTCAATGATATTATTATATTCAAAATTACGTTTAAGATGTTAGCCTTTCCCCTATAAATGTCTTTCGCGACAAAAATCTATTTAGTGAACCGGAAACGTAAAAAAATACATCTAAGCGGTTAAATTCTGAGTTTAATGATATAATTATATTCAAAATTACGTTTAAGATGTTAGCCTTTCCCATATAAATGTCTTTCGCGATAAAATATTTATTTTGTGAACCGGAAACGTAAAATAATACATCTAAGCAGTTTTGGATAGAGAATTAAATTCTGAGTTCAATGATATAATTATAATCAAAATTACGTTTAAGATGTTAGCCCTTCCTTTATAAATGTCTTTCGCGACAAAAAATTTATTTTGTGAACGGGAAACGTAAAAAAATACATCTAAGTGGTTTTGGATAGGAAATTAAATTCTGTGTTCAATGATATAATTATATTCAAAATTACGTTTAAGATGTTAACCTTTCCCCTATAAATGTCTTTCGCGACAAAAAATTTATTTTGTGAACCGGAAACGTAAAAATATACATCTAAGCGGTTTTGGATAGAGAATTAGATTCTGAGTTCAATGATATAATTATATTCAAAATTACGTTTAAGATGTTAGCCTTTCCCATATAAATGTCTTTCGCGATAAAATATTTATTTTGTGAACCGGAAACGTAAAATAATATATCTAAGCGGTTTTGGATAGAGAATTAAATTCTGAGTTCAATGATATAATTATATTCAAAATTACGTTTAAGATGTTAGCCTATCCTCTATAAATGTCTTTCGCGACAAAAAATTTATTTTGTGAACCGGAAACGTAAAAAATACATCTAAGCGGTTTTGGATAGAGAATTAAATTCTGAGTTCAATGATATAATTATATTCAAAATTACGTTTAAGATGTTAACCTTTCCCATATAAATGTCTTTCGCGATAAAATATTTATTTTGTGAACCGGAAACGTAAAAAAATACATCTAAGCAGTTTTGGATAGAGAATTAAATTCTGAGTTCAATGATATAATTATATTCAAAATTACGTTTAAGATGTTAGCCTTTCCCCTATAAATGTCTTTCGCGACAAAAATCTATTTTGTGAACCGGAAACGTAAAAAAATACATCTAAGCGGTTAAATTCTGAGTTTAATGATATAATTATATTCAAAATTACGTTTAAGATGTTAGCCTTTCCCATATAAATGTCTTTCGCGATAAAATATTTATTTTGTGAACCGGAAACGTAAAATAATACATCTAAGCAGTTTTGGATAGAGAATTAAATTCTGAGTTCAATGATATAATTATAATCAAAATTACGTTTAAGATGTTAGCCCTTCCTTTATAAATGTCTTTCGCGACAAAAAATTTATTTTGTGAACGGGAAACGTAAAAAAATACATCTAAGTGGTTTTGGATAGGAAATTAAATTCTGTGTTCAATGATATAATTATATTCAAAATTACGTTTAAGATGTTAACCTTTCCCCTATAAATGTCTTTCGCGACAAAATATTTATTTTGTGAACCGGAAACGTAAAAAAATACATCTAAGCAGTTTAGGGTAGAGAATTAGATTCTGAGTTCAATGATATAATTATATTCAAAATTACGTTTAAGATGTTAGCCTTTCCCCTATAAATGTCTTTCGCGACAAAAATTTATTTTGTGAACCGGAAACGTAAAAAAATACATCTAAGCGGTGTTGGATAGGAAATTAAATTCTGTGTTCAATGATATAATTATATTCAAAATTACGTTTAAGATGTTAGCCTTTCCCCTATAAATGTCTTTCGCGACAAAAAATTTATTTTGTGAACCGGAAACGTAAAAAAATACATCTAAGCGGTTTTGTATAGGAAATTAAATTCTGTGTTCAATGATATAATTATATTCAAAATTACGTTTAAGATGTTAGCCTTTCCCCTATAAATGTCTTTCGCGACAAAAAATTTATTTTGTGAACCGGAAACGTAAAAAAATACATCTAAGCAGTTTTGGATAGAGATTTAGATTCTGAGTTCAATGATATAATTATATTCAAAATTACGTTTAAGATGTTAGCCTTTCCCCTATAAATGTCTTTCGCGACAAAAAATTTATTTTGTGAACCGGAAACGTAAAAAAATATATCTAAGCGGTTTTGGATAGAGAATTAAATTCTGAGTTCAATGATATAATTATATTCAAAATTACGTTTAAGATGTTAGCCTATCCTCTATAAATGTCTTTCGCGACAAAAAATTTATTTTGTGAACCGGAAACGTAAAAAAGTACATCTAAGCAGTTTTGGATATAGAATTAATTTCTGAGTTCAATGATATTATTATATTCAAAATTACGTTAAAGATGTTAGCCTTTCCCCTATAAATGTCTTTCGCGATAAAAATCTATTTTGTGAACCGGAAACGTAAAAAAATACATCTAAGCGGTTAAATTCTGAGTTTAATGATATAATTATATTCAAAATTACGTTTAAGATGTTAGCCTTTCCCATATAAATGTCTTTCGCGATAAAATATTTATTTTGTGAACCGGAAACGTAAAAAATACATCTAAGCAGTTTTGGATAGAGAATTAAATTCTGAGTTCAATGATATAATTATATTCAAAATTACAATTAAGATGTTAGCCTTTCCCCTATAAATGTCTTTCGCGACAAAATATATATTTTGTGAACCGGAAACGTAAAAAATACATCTAAGCGGTTTTGGATAGAGAATTAAATTCTGATTTCAATGATATAATTATATTCAAAATTACGTTTAAGATGTTAACCTTTCCCATATAAATGTCTTTCGCGATAAAATATTTATTTTGTGAACCGGAAACGTAAAAAAATACATCTAAGCAGTTTTGGATAGAGAATTAAATTCTGAGTTCAATGATATAATTATATTCAAAATTACGTTTAAGATGTTAGCCTTTCCACTATAAATGTCTTTCGCGACAAAAATCTATTTTGTGAACCGGAAACGTAAAAAAATACATCTAAGCGGTTAAATTCTGAGTTTAATGATATAATTATATTCAAAATTACGTTTAAGATGTTAGCCTTTCCCATATAAATGTCTTTCGCGATAAAATATTTATTTTGTGAACCGGAAACGTAAAATAATACATCTAAGCAGTTTTGGATAGAGAATTAAATTCTGAGTTCAATGATATAATTATAATCAAAATTACGTTTAAGATGTTAGCCCTTCCTTTATAAATGTCTTTCGCGACAAAAAATTTATTTTGTGAACGGGAAACGTAAAAAAATACATCTAAGTGGTTTTGGATAGGAAATTAAATTCTGAGTTCAATGATATAATTATATTCAAAATTACGTTTAAGATGTTAGCCTTTCCCCTATAAATGTCTTTCGCGACAAAATATATATTTTGTGAACCGGAAACGTAAAAAATACATCTAAGCGGTTTTGGATAGAGAATTAAATTCTGATTTCAATGATATAATTATATTTAAAATTACGTTTAAGATGTTAACCTTTCCCATATAAATGTCTTTCGCGATAAAATATTTATTTTGTGAACCGGAAACGTAAAAAAATACATCTAAGCAGTTTTGGATAGAGAATTAAATTCTGAGTTCAATGATATAATTATATTCAAAATTACGTTTAAGATGTTAGCCTTTCCCCTATAAATGTCTTTCGCGACAAAAATCTATTTTGTGAACCGGAAACGTAAAAAAATACATCTAAGCGGTTAAATTCTGAGTTTAATGATATAATTATATTCAAAATTACGTTTAAGATGTTAGCCTTTCCCATATAAATGTCTTTCGCGATAAAATATTTATTTTGTGAACCGGAAACGTAAAATAATACATCTAAGCAGTTTTGGATAGAGAATTAAATTCTGAGTTCAATGATATAATTATAATCAAAATTACGTTTAAGATGTTAGCCCTTCCTTTATAAATGTCTTTCGCGACAAAAAATTTATTTTGTGAACGGGAAACGTAAAAAAATACATCTAAGTGGTTTTTGATAGGAAATTAAATTCTGTGTTCAATGATATAATTATATTCAAAATTACGTTTAAGATGTTAACCTTTCCCCTATAAATGTCTTTCGCGACAAAAAATTTATTTTGTGAACCGGAAACGTAAAAATATACATCTAAGCGGTTTTGGATAGAGAATTAGATTCTGAGTTCAATGATATAATTATATTCAAAATTACGTTTAAGATGTTAGCCTTTTATCTATAAATGTTTTTCGCGACAAAATATTTATTTTATGAACCGGAAACGTAAAAAAATACATCTAAGCAGTTTTGGATATAGAATTAATTTCTGAGTTCAATGATATTATTATATTCAAAATTACGTTTAAGATGTTAGCCTTTCCCCTATAAATGTCTTTCGCGACAAAAATCTATTTAGTGAACCGGAAACGTAAAAAAATACATCTAAGCGGTTAAATTCTGAGTTTAATGATATAATTATATTCAAAATTACGTTTAAGATGTTAGCCTTTCCCATATAAATGTCTTTCGCGATAAAATATTTATTTTGTGAACCGGAAACGTAAAATAATACATCTAAGCAGTTTTGGATAGAGAATTAAATTCTGAGTTCAATGATATAATTATAATCAAAATTACGTTTAAGATGTTAGCCCTTCCTTTATAAATGTCTTTCGCGACAAAAAATTTATTTTGTGAACGGGAAACGTAAAAAAATACATCTAAGTGGTTTTGGATAGGAAATTAAATTCTGTGTTCAATGATATAATTATATTCAAAATTACGTTTAAGATGTTAACCTTTCCCCTATAAATGTCTTTCGCGACAAAAAATTTATTTTGTGAACCGGAAACGTAAAAATATACATCTAAGCGGTTTTGGATAGAGAATTAGATTCTGAGTTCAATGATATAATTATATTCAAAATTACGTTTAAGATGTTAGCCTTTCCCATATAAATGTCTTTCGCGATAAAATATTTATTTTGTGAACCGGAAACGTAAAATAATATATCTAAGCGGTTTTGGATAGAGAATTAAATTCTGAGTTCAATGATATAATTATATTCAAAATTACGTTTAAGATGTTAGCCTATCCTCTATAAATGTCTTTCGCGACAAAAAATTTATTTTGTGAACCGGAAACGTAAAAAATACATCTAAGCGGTTTTGGATAGAGAATTAAATTCTGAGTTCAATGATATAATTATATTCAAAATTACGTTTAAGATGTTAACCTTTCCCATATAAATGTCTTTCGCGATAAAATATTTATTTTGTGAACCGGAAACGTAAAAAAATACATCTAAGCAGTTTTGGATAGAGAATTAAATTCTGAGTTCAATGATATAATTATATTCAAAATTACGTTTAAGATGTTAGCCTTTCCCCTATAAATGTCTTTCGCGACAAAAATCTATTTTGTGAACCGGAAACGTAAAAAAATACATCTAAGCGGTTAAATTCTGAGTTTAATGATATAATTATATTCAAAATTACGTTTAAGATGTTAGCCTTTCCCATATAAATGTCTTTCGCGATAAAATATTTATTTTGTGAACCGGAAACGTAAAATAATACATCTAAGCAGTTTTGGATAGAGAATTAAATTCTGAGTTCAATGATATAATTATAATCAAAATTACGTTTAAGATGTTAGCCCTTCCTTTATAAATGTCTTTCGCGACAAAAAATTTATTTTGTGAACGGGAAACGTAAAAAAATACATCTAAGTGGTTTTGGATAGGAAATTAAATTCTGTGTTCAATGATATAATTATATTCAAAATTACGTTTAAGATGTTAACCTTTCCCCTATAAATGTCTTTCGCGACAAAAAATTTATTTTGTGAACCGGAAACGTAAAAATATACATCTAAGCGGTTTTGGATAGAGAATTAGATTCTGAGTTCAATGATATAATTATATTCAAAATTACGTTTAAGATGTTAGCCTTTTATCTATAAATGTCTTTCGCGACAAAATATTTATTTTATGAACCGGAAACGTAAAAAAATACATCTAAGCAGTTTTGGATATAGAATTAATTTCTGAGTTCAATGATATTATTATATTCAAAATTACGTTTAAGATGTTAGCCTTTCCCCTATAAATGTCTTTCGCGACAAAAATCTATTTTGTCAACCGGAAACGTAAAAAAATACATCTAAGCGGTTAAATTCTGAGTTTAATGATATAATTATATTCAAAATTACGTTTAAGATGTTAGCCTTTCCCCTATAAATGTCTTTCGCGACAAAAAATTTATTTTGTGAACCGGAAACGTAAAAAAATACATCTAAGCAGTTTTGGATAGAGAATTAGATTCTGAGTTCAATGATATAATTATATTCAAAATTACGTTTAAGATGTTAGCCTTTCCCCTATAAATGTCTTTCGCGACAAAATATTTATTTTGTGAACCGGAAACGTAAAAAAATACATCTAAGCAGTTTAGGGTAGAGAATTAGATTCTGAGTTCAATGATATAATTATATTCAAAATTACGTTTAAGATGTTAGCCTTTCCCCTATAAATGTCTTTCGCGACAAAAATTTATTTTGTGAACCGGAAACGTAAAAAAATACATCTAAGCGGTGTTGGATAGGAAATTAAATTCTAAGTTCAATATAATTATATTCAAAATTACGTTTAAGATAATAGCCTTTCCTCTATAAATGTCTTTCACGACAAAAATTTATTTTGTGAAACGGAAACGTAAAAAAATACATCTAAGCGGTTTTGGATAGAGAATTAAATTCTGTGTTCAATGATATAATTATATTCAAAATTACGTTTAAGATGTTAGCCTTTCCTCTATAAATGTCTTTCTCGACAAAAATCTATTTTGTGAACCGGAAACGTAAAAAAATACATCTAAGCGCTTAAATTCTGAGTTTAATGATATAATTATATTCAAAATTTCGTTTAAGATGTTAGCCTTTCCCATATAAATGTTTTTCGCGACAAAAATCTATTTTGTGAACCGGAAACGTAAAAAAATACATCTAAGCGGTTAAATTCTGAGTTTAATGATATAATTATATTCAAAATTACGTTTAAGATGTTAGCCTTTCCTCTATAAATGTCTTTCTCGACAATAAATTTATTTTGTGAAAAGGAAACGTTAAAATATACATCTAAGCGGTTTTGGATAGGAAATTAAATTCTGAGTTCAATGATATAATTATATTCAAAATTACGTTTAAGATGTTAGCCTTTCCCATATAAATGTCTTTCGCGACAAAAATCTATTTTGTGAACCGGAAACGTAAAAAAATACATCTAAGCGGTTAAATTCTGAGTTTAATGATATAATTATATTCAAAATTACGTTTAAGATGTTAGCCTTTCCCATATAAATGTCTTTCGCGACAAAAATCTATTTTGTGAACCGGAAACGTAAAAAAATACATCTAAGCGGTTAAATTCTGAGTTTAATGATATAATTATATTCAAAATTACGTTTAAGATGTTAGCCTTTCCCCTATAAATGTCTTTCGCGACAAAAAATTTATTTTGTGAACCGGAAACGTAAAAATATACATCTAAGCGGTTTTGGATAGGAAATTAAATTCTGTGTTCAATGATATAATTATATTCAAAATTACGTTTAAGATGTTAGCCTTTCCCCTATAAATGTCTTTCGCGACAAAATATTTATTTTGTGAACCGGAAACGTAAAAAAATACATCTAAGCAGTTTTGGATATAGAATTAAATTCTGAGTTCAATGATATTATTATATTCAAAATTACGTTTAAGATGTTAGCCTTTCCCCTATAAATGTCTTTCGCGACAAAATATTTATTTTGTGAACCGGAAACGTAAAAAAATACATCTAAGCAGTTTTGGATATAGAATTAAATTCTGAGTTCAATGATATTATTATATTCAAAATTACGTTTAAGATGTTAGCCTTTCCCCTATAAATGTCTTTCGCGACAAAATATTTATTTTGTGAACCGGAAACGTAAAAAAATACATCTAAGCAGTTTTGGATATAGAATTAAATTCTGAGTTCACTGATATTATTATATTCAAAATTACGTTTAAGATGTTAGCCTTTCCCCTATAAATGTCTTTCGCGACAAAATATTTATTTTGTGAACCGGAAACGTAAAAAAATACATCTAAGCAGTTTTGGATAGAGAATTAAATTCTGAGTTCAATGATATAATTATAATCAAAATTACGTTTAAGATGTTAGCCCTTCCTTTATAAATGTCTTTCGCGACAAAAAATTTATTTTGTGAACGGGAAACGTAAAAAAATACATCTAAGTGGTTTTGGATAGGAAATTAAATTCTGTGTTCAATGATATAATTATATTCAAAATTACGTTTAAGATGTTAACCTTTCCCCTATAAATGTCTTTCGCGACAAAAAATTTATTTTGTGAACCGGAAACGTAAAAATATACATCTAAGCGGTTTTGGATAGAGAATTAGATTCTGAGTTCAATGATATAATTATATTCAAAATTACGTTTAAGATGTTAGCCTTTTATCTATAAATGTCTTTCGCGACAAAATATTTATTTTATGAACCGGAAACGTAAAAAAATACATCTAAGCAGTTTTGGATATAGAATTAATTTCTGAGTTCAATGATATTATTATATTCAAAATTACGTTTAAGATGTTAGCCTTTCCCCTATAAATGTCTTTCGCGACAAAAATCTATTTTGTCAACCGGAAACGTAAAAAAATACATCTAAGCGGTTAAATTCTGAGTTTAATGATATAATTATATTCAAAATTACGTTTAAGATGTTAGCCTTTCCCCTATAAATGTCTTTCCGACAAAAAATTTATTTTGTGAACCGGAAACGTAAAAAAATACATCTAAGCAGTTTTGGATAGAGAATTAGATTCTGAGTTCAATGATATAATTATATTCAAAATTACGTTTAAGATGTTAGCCTTTCCCCTATAAATGTCTTTCGCGACAAAATATTTATTTTGTGAACCGGAAACGTAAAAAAATACATCTAAGCAGTTTAGGGTAGAGAATTAGATTCTGAGTTCAATGATATAATTATATTCAAAATTACGTTTAAGATGTTAGCCTTTCCCCTATAAATGTCTTTCGCGACAAAAATTTATTTTGTGAACCGGAAACGTAAAAAAATACATCTAAGCGGTGTTGGATAGGAAATTAAATTCTAAGTTCAATATAATTATATTCAAAATTACGTTTAAGATAATAGCCTTTCCTCTATAAATGTCTTTCACGACAAAAATTTATTTTGTGAAACGGAAACGTAAAAAAATACATCTAAGCGGTTTTGGATAGAGAATTAAATTCTGTGTTCAATGATATAATTATATTCAAAATTACGTTTAAGATGTTAGCCTTTCCTCTATAAATGTCTTTCTCGACAAAAATCTATTTTGTGAACCGGAAACGTAAAAAAATACATCTAAGCGCTTAAATTCTGAGTTTAATGATATAATTATATTCAAAATTACGTTTAAGATGTTAGCCTTTCCTCTATAAATGTCTTTCGCGACAAAAATCTATTTTGTGAACCGGAAACGTAAAAAAATACATCTAAGCGGTTTAATTCTGAGTTTAATGATATAATTATATTCAAAATTTCGTTTAAGATGTTAGCCTTTCCCATATAAATGTTTTTCGCGACAAAAATCTATTTTGTGAACCGGAAACGTAAAAAAATACATCTAAGCGGTTAAATTCTGAGTTTAATGATATAATTATATTCAAAATTACGTTTAAGATGTTAGCCTTTCCTCTATAAATGTCTTTCTCGACAATAAATTTATTTTGTGAAAAGGAAACGTTAAAATATACATCTAAGCGGTTTTGGATAGGAAATTAAATTCTGAGTTCAATGATATAATTATATTCAAAATTACGTTTAAGATGTTAGCCTTTCCCATATAAATGTCTTTCGCGACAAAAATCTATTTTGTGAACCGGAAACGTAAAAAAATACATCTAAGCGGTTAAATTCTGAGTTTAATGATATAATTATATTCAAAATTACGTTTAAGATGTTAGCCTTTCCCATATAAATGTCTTTCGCGACAAAAATCTATTTTGTGAACCGGAAACGTAAAAAAATACATCTAAGCGGTTAAATTCTGAGTTTAATGATATAATTATATTCAAAATTACGTTTAAGATGTTAGCCTTTCCCCTATAAATGTCTTTCGCGACAAAAAATTTATTTTGTGAACCGGAAACGTAAAAATATACATCTAAGCGGTTTTGGATAGGAAATTAAATTCTGTGTTCAATGATATAATTATATTCAAAATTACGTTTAAGATGTTAGCCTTTCCCCTATAAATGTCTTTCGCGACAAAATATTTATTTTGTGAACCGGAAACGTAAAAAAATACATCTAAGCAGTTTTGGATATAGAATTAAATTCTGAGTTCAATGATATTATTATATTCAAAATTACGTTTAAGATGTTAGCCTTTCCCCTATAAATGTCTTTCGCGACAAAATATTTATTTTGTGAACCGGAAACGTAAAAAAATACATCTAAGCAGTTTTGGATATAGAATTAAATTCTGAGTTCAATGATATTATTATATTCAAAATTACGTTTAAGATGTTAGCCTTTCCCCTATAAATGTCTTTCGCGACAAAATATTTATTTTGTGAACCGGAAACGTAAAAAAATACATCTAAGCAGTTTTGGATATAGAATTAAATTCTGAGTTCACTGATATTATTATATTCAAAATTACGTTTAAGATGTTAGCCTTTCCCCTATAAATGTCTTTCGCGACAAAATATTTATTTTGTGAACCGGAAACGTAAAAAAATACATCTAAGCAGTTTTGGATATAGAATTAAATTCTGAGTTCAATGATATTATTATATTCAAAATTACGTTTAAGATGTTAGCTTTTCCCCTATAAATGTCTTTCGCGATAAAATATTTATTTTGTGAACCGGAAACGTAAAAAAATACATCTAAGCAGTTTTGGATAGAAAATTAAATTCTGAGTTCAATGATATAATTATATTCAAAATTACGTTTAAGATGTTAGCCCTTCCCCTATAAATGTCTTTCGCGACAAAAAATTTATTTTGTGAACCGGAAACGTAAAAAAATATATCTAAGCGGTTTTGGATAGAGAATTAAATTCTGAGTTCAATGATATAATTATATTCAAAATTACGTTTAAGATGTTAGCCTATCCTCTATAAATGTCTTTCGCGACAAAAAATTTATTTTGTGAACCGGAAACGTAAAAAAGTACATCTAAGCAGTTTTGGATATAGAATTAATTTCTGAGTTCAATGATATTATTATATTCAAAATTACGTTAAAGATGTTAGCCTTTCCCATATAAATGTCTTTCGCGATAAAAATCTATTTTGTGAACCGGAAACGTAAAAAAATACATCTAAGCGGTAAAATTCTGAGTTTAATGATATAATTATATTCAAAATTACGTTTAATATGTTAGCCTTTCCCATATAAATGTCTTTCGCGATAAAATATTTATTTTGTGAACCGGAAACGTAAAAAAATACATCTAAGCAGTTTTGGATAGAGAATTAAATTCTGAGTTCACTGATATAATTATATTCAAAATTACGTTTAAGATGTTAGCCTTTCCCCTATAAATGTCTTTCGCGACAAAATATTTATTTTGTGAACCGGAAACGTAAAAAAATACATCTAAGCAGTTTTGGATATAGAATTAAATTCTGAGTTCAATGATATTATTATATTCAAAATTACGTTTAAGATGTTAGCCTTTCCCCTATAAATGTCTTTCGCGACAAAATATTTATTTTGTGAACCGGAAACGTAAAAAAATACATCTAAGCAGTTTTGGATATAGAATTAAATTCTGAGTTCAATGATATTATTATATTCAAAATTACGTTTAAGATGTTAGCCTTTCCCCTATAAATGTCTTTCGCGACAAAATATTTATTTTGTGAACCGGAAACGTAAAAAAATACATCTAAGCAGTTTTGGATATAGAATTAAATTCTGAGTTCAATGATATTATTATATTCAAAATTACGTTTAAGATGTTAGCCTTTCCCCTATAAATGTCTTTCGCGACAAAAAATTTATTTTGTGAACCGGAAACGTAAAAAAATACATCTAAGCAGTTTTGGATAGAGAATTAGATTCTGAGTTCAATGATATAATTATATTCAAAATTACGTTTAAGATGTTAGCCTTTCCCCTATAAATGTCTTTCGCGACAAAAAATTTATTTTGTGAACCGGAAACGTAAAAAAATATATCTAAGCGGTTTTGGATAGAGAATTAAATTCTGAGTTCAATGATATAATTATATTCAAAATTACGTTTAAGATGTTAGCCTATCCTCTATAAATGTCTTTCGCGACAAAAAATTTATTTTGTGAACCGGAAACGTAAAAAAGTACATCTAAGCAGTTTTGGATATAGAATTAATTTCTGAGTTCAATGATATTATTATATTCAAAATTACGTTAAAGATGTTAGCCTTTCCTATATAAATGTCTTTCGCGATAAAAATCTATTTTGTGAACCGGAAACGTAAAAAAATACATCTAAGCGGTAAAATTCTGAGTTTAATGATATAATTATATTCAAAATTACGTTTAATATGTTAGCCTTTCCCATATAAATGTCTTTCGCGATAAAATATTTATTTTGTGAACCGGAAACGTAAAAAAATACATCTAAGCAGTTTTGGATAGAGAATTAAATTCTGAGTTCACTGATATAATTATATTCAAAATTACGTTTAAGATGTTAGCCTTTCCCCTATAAATGTCTTTCGCGACAAAATATATATTTTGTGAACCGGAAACGTAAAAAATACATCTAAGCGGTTTTGGATAGAGAATTAAATTCTGAGTTCAATGATATAATTATATTCAAAATTACGTTTAAGATGTTAGCCTTTCCCATATAAATGTCTTTCGCGATAAAATATTTATTTTGTGAACCGGAAACGTAAAAAAATACATCTAAGCAGTTTTGGATAGAGAATTAAATTCTGAGTTCAATGATATAATTATATTCAAAATTACGATTAAGATGTTAGCCTTTCCCCTATAAATGTCTTTCGCGACAAAAATCTATTTTGTGAACCGTTAACGTAAATAAATACATCTAAGCGGTTAAATTCTGAGTTTAATGATATAATTATATTCAAAATTACGTTTAAGATGTTAGCCTTTCCCATATAAATGTCTTTCGCGATAAAATATTTATTTTGTGAACCGGAAACGTAAAATAATACATCTAAGCAGTTTTGGATAGAGAATTAAATTCTGAGTTCAATGATATAATTATAATCAAAATTACGTTTAAGATGTTAGCCCTTCCTTTATAAATGTCTTTCGCGACAAAAAATTTATTTTGTGAACGGGAAACGTAAAAAAATACATCTAAGCGGTGTTGGATAGGAAATTAAATTCTGAGTTCAATATAATTATATTCAAAATTACGTTTAAGATAATAGCCTTTCCTCTATAAATGTCTTTCGCGACAAAAAATTTATTTTGTGAACCGGAAACGTAAAAAAATACATCTAAGCAGTTTTGGATATAGAATTAAATTCTGAGTTCAATGATATTATTATATTCAAAATTACGTTTAAGATGTTAGCCTTTCCCCTATAAATGTCTTTCGCGACAAAAAATTTATTTTGTGAACCGGAAACGTAAAAATATACATCTAAGCGGTTTTGGATAGGAAATTAAATTCTGTGTTCAATGATATAATTATATTCAAAATTACGTTTAAGATGTTAGCCTTTCCCCTATAAATGTCTTTCGCGACAAAATATTTATTTTGTGAACCGGAAACGTAAAAAAATACATCTAAGCAGTTTTGGATAGAGAATTAAATTCTGAGTTCAATGATATAATTATATTCAAAATTACGTTTAAGATGTTAGCCTTTCCCCTATAAATGTCTTTCGCGACAAAAAATTTATTTTGTGAACCGGAAACGTAAAAAAATACATCTAAGCAGTTTTGGATAGAGAATTAGATTCTGAGTTCAATGATATAATTATATTCAAAATTACGTTTAAGATGTTAGCCTTTCCCCTATAAATGTCTTTCGCGACAAAAAATTTATTTTGTGAACCGGAAACGTAAAAAAATACATCTAAGCAGTTTTGGATAGAGAATTAGATTCTGAGTTCAATGATATAATTATATTCAAAATTACGTTTAAGATGTTAGCCTTTCCCCTATAAATGTCTTTCGCGACAAAATATTTATTTTGTGAACCGGAAACGTAAAAAAATACATCTAAGCGGTTTTGTATAGGAAATTAAATTCTGTGTTCAATGATATAATTATATTCAAAATTACGTTTAAGATGTTAGCCTTTCCTCTATAAATGTCTTTCTCGACAAAAAATTTATTTTGTGAAAAGGAAACGTTAAAATATATATCTAAGCGGTTTTGGATAGGAAATTAAATTCTGAGTTCAATGATATAATTATATTCAAAATTACGTTTAAGATGTTCCCTTTCCCCTATAAATGTCTTTCGCGACAAAATATTTATTTTGTGAACCGGAAACGTAAAAAAATACATCTAAGCAGTTTTGGGTAGAGAATTAGATTCTGAGTTCAATGATATAATTATATTCAAAATTACGTTTAAGATGTTAGCCTTTCCCATATAAATGTCTTTCGCGATAAAATATTTATTTTGTGAACCGGAAACGTAAAAAAATACATCTAAGCAGTTTTGGATAGAGAATTAGATTCTGAGTTCAATGATATAATTATATTCAAAATTACGTTTAAGATGTTAGCCTTTCCCCTATAAATGTCTTTCGCGACAAAAAATTTATTTTGTGAACCGGAAACGTAAAAAAATACATCTAAGCAGTTTTGGATAGAGAATTAGATTCTGAGTTCAATGATATAATTATATTCAAAATTACGTTTAAGATGTTCCCTTTCCCCTATAAATGTCTTTCGCGACAAAATATTTATTTTGTGAACCGGAAACGTAAAAAAATACATCTAAGCAGTTTTGGGTAGTGAATTAGATTCTGAGTTCAATGATATAATTATATTCAAAATTACGTTTAAGATGTTAGCCTTTCCCCTATAAATGTCTATCGCGACAAAAAATTTATTTTGTGAACCGGAAACGTAAAAAAATACATCTAAGCAGTTTTGGATAGAGAATTAGATTCTGAGTTCAATGATATAATTATATTCAAAATTACGTTTAAGATGTTAGCCTTTCCCCTATAAATGTCTTTCGCGACAAAAAATTTATTTTGTGAACCGGAAACGTAAAAAAATACATCTAAGCAGTTTTGGATAGAGAATTAGATTCTGAGTTCAATGATATAATTATATTCAAAATTACGTTTAAGATGTTAGCCTTTCCCCTATAAATGTCTTTCGCGACAAAATATTTATTTTGTGAACCGGAAACGTAAAAAAATACATCTAAGCGGTTTTGTATAGGAAATTAAATTCTGTGTTCAATGATATAATTATATTCAAAATTACGTTTAAGATGTTAGCCTTTCCCCTATAAATGTCTTTCGCGACAAAAAATTTATTTTGTGAACCGGAAACGTAAAAAAATACATCTAAGCAGTTTTGGATAGAGAATTAGATTCTGAGTTCAATGATATAATTATATTCAAAATTACGTTTAAGATGTTAGCCTTTCCCCTATAAATGTCTTTCGCGACAAAATATTTATTTTGTGAACCGGAAACGTAAAAAAATACATCTAAGCAGTTTTGGGTAGAGAATTAGATTCTGAGTTCAATGATATAATTATATTCAAAATTACGTTTAAGATGTTAGCCTTTCCCATATAAATGTCTTTCGCGATAAAATATTTATTTTGTGAACCGGAAACGTAAAAAAATACATCTAAGCAGTTTTGGATAGAGAATTAGATTCTGAGTTCAATGATATAATTATATTCAAAATTACGTTTAAGATAATAGCCTTTCCTCTATAAATGTCTTTCACGACAAAAAATTATTTTGGGAACCGCAAACGTAAAAAAATATATCTAAGCGGTTTTGGATAGAGAATTAAATTCTGAGTTCAATGATATAATTATATTCAAAATTACGTTTACGATGTTAGCCTTTAAAATATAGATGTCTTTCGCGATAAAATATTTATTTTGTGAACCGGAAACGTAAAAAAATACATCTAAGCAGTTTTGGATATAGAATTAATTTCTGAGTTCAATGATATTATTATATTCAAAATTACGTTTAAGATGTTAGCCTTTCCCCTATAAATGTCTTTCGCGACAAAAATCTATTTTGTGAACCGGAAACGTAAAAAAATACATCTAAGCGGTTAAATTCTGAGTTTAATGATATAATTATATTCAAAATTACGTTTAAGATGTTAGCCTTTCCCATATAAATGTCTTTCGCGATAAAATATTTATTTTGTGAACCGGAAACGTAAAAAAATACATCTAAGCAGTTTTGGATAGAAAATTAAATTCTGAGTTCAATGATATAATTATATTCAAAATTACGTTTAAGATGTTAGCCCTTCCCCTATAAATGTCTTTCGCGACAAAAAATTTATTTTGTGAACCGGAAACGTAAAAAAATATATCTAAGCGGTTTTGGATAGAGAATTAAATTCTGAGTTCAATGATATAATTATATTCAAAATCACGTTTAAGATGTTAGCCTTTCCTCTATAAATGTCTTTCGCGACAAAAAATTTATTTTGTGAACCGCAAACGTAAAAAAATATATCTAAGCGGTTTTGGATAGAGAATTAATTCTGAGTTCAATGATATAATTATATTCAAAATTACGTTTACGATGTTAGCCTTTCCCATATAAATGTCTTTCGCGATAAAATATTTATTTTGTGAACCGGAAACGTAAAAAATACATCTAAGCGGTTTTGGATAGGAAATTAAATTCTGAGTTCAATATAATTATATTCAAAATTACGTTTAAGATGTTAGACTTTCCCCTATAAATGTCTTTCGCGACAAAAAATTTATTTTATGAACCAAACTTAAAAAAATACATCTAAGCGGTTTTGGATAGAGAATTAAATTCTGAGTTCAATGATATAAATATATTCAAAATTACATTTCAGATGTTAGCCTTTACCCTATAAATTTTTTTCGCGACAAAAAAATATATTTTGTGAACCGGAAACGTAAAAATAACATCTAAGCGGTTTTGGATAGAGAATTAAATTCTGAGTTCAATGATATAATTATATTCAAAATTACGTTTAAGATGTTAGCCTTTCCCCTATAAATGTCTTTCGCGACAAAAAATTTATTTTGTGAACCGGAAACGTAAAAAAATACATCTAAGCGGTGTTGGATAGGAAATTAAATTCTGAGTTCAATATAATTATATTCAAAATTACGTTTAAGATAATAGCCTTTCCTCTATAAATGTCTTTCGCGACAAAAAATTTATTTTGTGAACCGGAAACGTAAAAAAATATATCTAAGCGGTTTTGGATAGAGAATTAGATTCTGAGTTCAATGATATAATTATATTCAAAATTACGTTTAAGATGTTAGCCTTTTATCTATAAATGTCTTTCGCGACAAAATATTTATTTTGTGAACCGGAAACGTAAAAAAATACATCTAAGCGGTTTTGGATAGAGAATTAGATTCTGAGTTCAATGATATAATTATATTCAAAATTACGTTTAAGATGTTAGCCTTTTATCTATAAATGTCTTTCGCGACAAAATATTTATTTTATGAACCGGAAACGTAAAAAAATACATCTAAGCGGTGTTGGATAGGAAATTAAATTCTGAGTTCAATATAATTATATTCAAAATTACGTTTAAGATAATAGCCTTTCCTCTATAAATGTCTTTCGCGACAAAAAATTTATTTTGTGAACCGGAAACGTAAAAAAATACATCTAAGCAGTTTTGGATAGAGAATTAGATTCTGAGTTCAATGATATAATTATATTCAAAATTACGTTTAAGATGTTAGCCTTTGCCCTATAAATGTCTTACGCGACAAAATATATATTTTGTGAACCGGAAACGTAAAAAAATACATCTAAGCGGTTTTGGATAGAGAATTAAATTCTGAGTTCAATGATATAATTATATTCAATATTACGTTTAAGATGTTAGCCCTTCCCCTATAAATGTCCTTCGCGACAAAAAATTTATTTTGTGAACCGGAAACGTATAAAAATACATCTAAGCAGTTTTGGATATAGAATTAAATTCTGAGTTCAATGATATTATTATATTCAAAATTACGTTTAAGATGTTAGCCTTTCCCCTATAAATGTCTTTCGCGACAAAAAATTTATTTTGTGAACCGGAAACGTAAAAATATACATCTAAGCGGTTTTGGATAGGAAATTAAATTCTGTGTTCAATGATATAATTATATTCAAAATTACGTTTAAGATGTTAGCCTTTCCCCTATAAATGTCTTTAGCGACAAAAAATTTATTTTGTGAACCGGAAACGTAAAAAAGTACATCTAAGCAGTTTTGGATATAGAATTAATTTCTGAGTTCAATGATATTATTATATTCAAAATTACGTTAAAGATGTTAGCCTTTCCCCTATAAATGTCTTTCGCGACAAAATATTTATTTTGTGAACCGGAAACGTAAAAAAATACATCTAAGCGGTTTTGTATAGGAAATTAAATTCTGTGTTCAATGATATAATTATATTCAAAATTACGTTTAAGATGTTAGCCTTTCCCCTATAAATGTCTTTAGCGACAAAAAATTTATTTTGTGAACCGGAAACGTAAAAAAGTACATCTAAGCAGTTTTGGATATAGAATTAATTTCTGAGTTCAATGATATTATTATATTCAAAATTACGTTAAAGATGTTAGCCTTTCCCCTATAAATGTCTTTCGCGATAAAAATCTATTTTGTGAACCGGAAACGTAAAAAAATACATCTAAGCGGTTAAATTCTGAGTTTAATGATATAATTATATTCAAAATTACGTTTAAGATGTTAGCCTTTCCCATATAAATGTCTTTCGCGATAAAATATTTATTTTGTGAACCGGAAACGTAAAAAATACATCTAAGCAGTTTTGGATAGAGAATTAAATTCTGAGTTCAATGATATAATTATATTCAAAATTACGTTTAAGATGTTAGCCTTTCCCCTATAAATGTCTTTCGCGACAAAATATATATTTTGTGAACCGGAAACGTAAAAAATACATCTAAGCGGTTTTGGATAGAGAATTAAATTCTGATTTCAATGATATAATTATATTCAAAATTACGTTTAAGATGTTAACCTTTCCCATATAAATGTCTTTCGCGATAAAATATTTATTTTGTGAACCGGAAACGTAAAAAAATACATCTAAGCAGTTTTGGATAGAGAATTAAATTCTGAGTTCAATGATATAATTATATTCAAAATTACGTTTAAGATGTTAGCCTTTCCCCTATAAATGTCTTTCGCGACAAAAATCTATTTTGTGAACCGGAAACGTAAAAAAATACATCTAAGCGGTTAAATTCTGAGTTTAATGATATAATTATATTCAAAATTACGTTTAAGATGTTAGCCTTTCCCATATAAATGTCTTTCGCGATAAAATATTTATTTTGTGAACCGGAAACGTAAAATAATACATCTAAGCAGTTTTGGATAGAGAATTAAATTCTGAGTTCAATGATATAATTATAATCAAAATTACGTTTAAGATGTTAGCCCTTCCTTTATAAATGTCTTTCGCGACAAAAAATTTATTTTGTGAACGGGAAACGTAAAAAAATACATCTAAGTGGTTTTGGATAGGAAATTAAATTCTGAGTTCAATGATATAATTATATTCAAAATTACGTTTAAGATGTTAGCCTTTCCCCTATAAATGTCTTTCGCGACAAAATATATATTTTGTGAACCGGAAACGTAAAAAATACATCTAAGCGGTTTTGGATAGAGAATTAAATTCTGATTTCAATGATATAATTATATTCAAAATTACGTTTAAGATGTTAACCTTTCCCATATAAATGTCTTTCGCGATAAAATATTTATTTTGTGAACCGGAAACGTAAAAAAATGCATCTAAGCAGTTTTGGATAGAGAATTAAATTCTGAGTTCAATGATATAATTATATTCAAAATTACGTTTAAGATGTTAGCCTTTCCCCTATAAATGTCTTTCGCGACAAAAATCTATTTTGTGAACCGGAAACGTAAAAAAATACATCTAAGCGGTTAAATTCTGAGTTTAATGATATAATTATATTCAAAATTACGTTTAAGATGTTAGCCTTTCCCATATAAATGTCTTTCGCGATAAAATATTTATTTTGTGAACCGGAAACGTAAAATAATACATCTAAGCAGTTTTGGATAGAGAATTAAATTCTGAGTTCAATGATATAATTATAATCAAAATTACGTTTAAGATGTTAGCCCTTCCTTTATAAATGTCTTTCGCGACAAAAAATTTATTTTGTGAACGGGAAACGTAAAAAAATACATCTAAGTGGTTTTGGATAGGAAATTAAATTCTGTGTTCAATGATATAATTATATTCAAAATTACGTTTAAGATGTTAACCTTTCCCCTATAAATGTCTTTCGCGACAAAAAATTTATTTTGTGAACCGGAAACGTAAAAATATACATCTAAGCGGTTTTGGATAGAGAATTAGATTCTGAGTTCAATGATATAATTATATTCAAAATTACGTTTAAGATGTTAGCCTTTTATCTATAAATGTTTTTCGCGACAAAATATTTATTTTATGAACCGGAAACGTAAAAAAATACATCTAAGCAGTTTTGGATATAGAATTAATTTCTGAGTTCAATGATATTATTATATTCAAAATTACGTTTAAGATGTTAGCCTTTCCCCTATAAATGTCTTTCGCGACAAAAATCTATTTTGTGAACCGGAAACGTAAAAAAATACATCTAAGCGGTTAAATTCTGAGTTTAATGATATAATTATATTCAAAATTACGTTTAAGATGTTAGCCTTTCCCATATAAATGTCTTTCGCGATAAAATATTTATTTTGTGAACCGGAAACGTAAAATAATATATCTAAGCGGTTTTGGATAGAGAATTAAATTCTGAGTTCAATGATATAATTATATTCAAAATTACGTTTAAGATGTTAGCCTATCCTCTATAAATGTCTTTCGCGACAAAAAATTTATTTTGTGAACCGGAAACGTAAAAAATACATCTAAGCGGTTTTGGATAGAGAATTAAATTCTGAGTTCAATGATATAATTATATTCAAAATTACGTTTAAGATGTTAACCTTTCCCATATAAATGTCTTTCGCGATAAAATATTTATTTTGTGAACCGGAAACGTAAAAAAATACATCTAAGCAGTTTTGGATAGAGAATTAAATTCTGAGTTCAATGATATAATTATATTCAAAATTACGTTTAAGATGTTAGCCTTTCCCCTATAAATGTCTTTCGCGACAAAATATTTATTTTGTGAACCGGAAACGTAAAAAAATACATCTAAGCAGTTTTGGATAGAGATTTAGATTCTGAGTTCAATGATATAATTATATTCAAAATTACGTTTAAGATGTTAGCCTTTCCCCTATAAATGTCTTTCGCGACAAAATATTTATTTTGTGAACCGGAAACGTAAAAAAATACATCTAAGCAGTTTTGGGTAGAGAATTAGATTCTGAGTTCAATGATATAATTATATTCAAAATTACGTTTAAGATGTTAGCCTTTCCCCTATAAATGTCTTTCGCGACAAAAAATTTATTTTGTGAACCGGAAACGTAAAAAAGTACATCTAAGCAGTTTTGGATATAGAATTAATTTCTGAGTTCAATGATATTATTATATTCAAAATTACGTTAAAGATGTTAGCCTTTCCCCTATAAATGTCTTTCGCGACAAAATATTTATTTTGTGAACCGGAAACGTAAAAAAATACATCTAAGCGGTTTTGTATAGGAAATTAAATTCTGAGTTCAATGACATAATTATATTCAAAATTACGTTTAAGATGTTAGCCTTTCCCCTATAAATGTCTTTCGCGACAAAAAATTTATTTTGTGAACCGGAAACGTAAAAAAATATATCTAAGCGGTTTTGGATAGAGAATTAAATTCTGAGTTCAATGATATAATTATATTCAAAATTACGTTTAAGATGTTAGCCTATCCTCTATAAATGTCTTTCGCGACAAAAAATTTATTTTGTGAACCGGAAACGTAAAAAAGTACATCTAAGCAGTTTTGGATATAGAATTAATTTCTGAGTTCAATGATATTATTATATTCAAAATTACGTTAAAGATGTTAGCCTTTCCCCTATAAATGTCTTTCGCGATAAAAATCTATTTTGTGAACCGGAAACGTAAAAAAATACATCTAAGCGGTTAAATTCTGAGTTTAATGATATAATTATATTCAAAATTACGTTTAAGATGTTAGCCTTTCCCATATAAATGTCTTTCGCGATAAAATATTTATTTTGTGAACCGGAAACGTAAAAAATACATCTAAGCAGTTTTGGATAGAGAATTAAATTCTGAGTTCAATGATATAATTATATTCAAAATTACGTTTAAGATGTTAGCCTTTCCCCTATAAATGTCTTTCGCGACAAAATATATATTTTGTGAACCGGAAACGTAAAAAATACATCTAAGCGGTTTTGGATAGAGAATTAAATTCTGATTTCAATGATATAATTATATTCAAAATTACGTTTAAGATGTTAACCTTTCCCATATAAATGTCTTTCGCGATAAAATATTTATTTTGTGAACCGGAAACGTAAAAAAATACATCTAAGCAGTTTTGGATAGAGAATTAAATTCTGAGTTCAATGATATAATTATATTCAAAATTACGTTTAAGATGTTAGCCTTTCCCCTATAAATGTCTTTCGCGACAAAAATCTATTTTGTGAACCGGAAACGTAAAAAAATACATCTAAGCGGTTAAATTCTGAGTTTAATGATATAATTATATTCAAAATTACGTTTAAGATGTTAGCCTTTCCCATATAAATGTCTTTCGCGATAAAATATTTATTTTGTGAACCGGAAACGTAAAATAATACATCTAAGCAGTTTTGGATAGAGAATTAAATTCTGAGTTCAATGATATAATTATAATCAAAATTACGTTTAAGATGTTAGCCCTTCCTTTATAAATGTCTTTCGCGACAAAAAATTTATTTTGTGAACGGGAAACGTAAAAAAATACATCTAAGTGGTTTTGGATAGGAAATTAAATTCTGAGTTCAATGATATAATTATATTCAAAATTACGTTTAAGATGTTAGCCTTTCCCCTATAAATGTCTTTCGCGACAAAATATATATTTTGTGAACCGGAAACGTAAAAAATACATCTAAGCGGTTTTGGATAGAGAATTAAATTCTGATTTCAATGATATAATTATATTCAAAATTACGTTTAAGATGTTAACCTTTCCCATATAAATGTCTTTCGCGATAAAATATTTATTTTGTGAACCGGAAACGTAAAAAAATACATCTAAGCAGTTTTGGATAGAGAATTAAATTCTGAGTTCAATGATATAATTATATTCAAAATTACGTTTAAGATGTTAACCTTTCCCCTATAAATGTCTTTCGCGACAAAAATCTATTTTGTGAACCGGAAACGTAAAAAAATACATCTAAGCGGTTAAATTCTGAGTTTAATGATATAATTATATTCAAAATTACGTTTAAGATGTTAGCCTTTCCCATATAAATGTCTTTCGCGATAAAATATTTATTTTGTGAACCGGAAACGTAAAATAATACATCTAAGCAGTTTTGGATAGAGAATTAAATTCTGAGTTCAATGATATAATTATAATCAAAATTACGTTTAAGATGTTAGCCCTTCCTTTATAAATGTCTTTCGCGACAAAAAATTTATTTTGTGAACGGGAAACGTAAAAAAATACATCTAAGTGGTTTTGGATAGGAAATTAAATTCTGTGTTCAATGATATAATTATATTCAAAATTACGTTTAAGATGTTAACCTTTCCCCTATAAATGTCTTTCGCGACAAAAAATTTATTTTGTGAACCGGAAACATAAAAATATACATCTAAGCGGTTTTGGATAGAGAATTAGATTCTGAGTTCAATGATATAATTATATTCAAAATTACGTTTAAGATGTTAGCCTTTTATCTATAAATGTTTTTCGCGACAAAATATTTATTTTATGAACCGGAAACGTAAAAAAATACATCTAAGCAGTTTTGGATATAGAATTAATTTCTGAGTTCAATGATATTATTATATTCAAAATTACGTTTAAGATGTTAGCCTTTCCCCTATAAATGTCTTTCGCGACAAAAATCTATTTTGTGAACCGGAAACGTAAAAAAATACATCTAAGCGGTTAAATTCTGAGTTTAATGATATAATTATATTCAAAATTACGTTTAAGATGTTAGCCTTTCCCATATAAATGTCTTTCGCGATAAAATATTTATTTTGTGAACCGGAAACGTAAAATAATATATCTAAGCGGTTTTGGATAGAGAATTAAATTCTGAGTTCAATGATATAATTATATTCAAAATTACGTTTAAGATGTTAGCCTATCCTCTATAAATGTCTTTCGCGACAAAAAATTTATTTTGTGAACCGGAAACGTAAAAAATACATCTAAGCGGTTTTGGATAGAGAATTAAATTCTGAGTTCAATGATATAATTATATTCAAAATTACGTTTAAGATGTTAACCTTTCCCATATAAATGTCTTTCGCGATAAAATATTTATTTTGTGAACCGGAAACGTAAAAAAATACATCTAAGCAGTTTTGGATAGAGAATTAAATTCTGAGTTCAATGATATAATTATATTCAAAATTACGTTTAAGATGTTAGCCTTTCCCCTATAAATGTCTTTCGCGACAAAAATCTATTTTGTGAACCGGAAACGTAAAAAAATACATCTAAGCGGTTAAATTCTGAGTTTAATGATATAATTATATTCAAAATTACGTTTAAGATGTTAGCCTTTCCCATATAAATGTCTTTCGCGATAAAATATTTATTTTGTGAACCGGAAACGTAAAATAATACATCTAAGCAGTTTTGGATAGAGAATTAAATTCTGAGTTCAATGATATAATTATAATCAAAATTACGTTTAAGATGTTAGCCCTTCCTTTATAAATGTCTTTCGCGACAAAAAATTTATTTTGTGAACGGGAAACGTAAAAAAATACATCTAAGTGGTTTTGGATAGGAAATTAAATTCTGTGTTCAATGATATAATTATATTCAAAATTACGTTTAAGATGTTAACCTTTCCCCTATAAATGTCTTTCGCGACAAAAAATTTATTTTGTGAACCGGAAACGTAAAAATATACATCTAAGCGGTTTTGGATAGAGAATTAGATTCTGAGTTCAATGATATAATTATATTCAAAATTACGTTTAAGATGTTAGCCTTTTATCTATAAATGTCTTTCGCGACAAAATATTTATTTTATGAACCGGAAACGTAAAAAAATACATCTAAGCAGTTTTGGATATAGAATTAATTTCTGAGTTCAATGATATTATTATATTCAAAATTACGTTTAAGATGTTAGCCTTTCCCCTATAAATGTCTTTCGCGACAAAAATCTATTTTGTGAACCGGAAACGTAAAAAAATACATCTAAGCGGTTAAATTCTGAGTTTAATGATATAATTATATTCAAAATTACGTCTAAGATGTTAGCCTTTCCCCTATAAATGTCTTTCGCGACAAAAAATTTATTTTGTGAACCGGAAACGTAAAAAAATACATTTAAGCAGTTTTGGATAGAGAATTAGATTCTGAGTTCAATGATATAATTATATTCAAAATTACGTTTAAGATGTTAGCCTTTCCCCTATAAATGTCTTTCGCGACAAAATATTTATTTTGTGAACCGGAAACGTAAAAAAATACATCTAAGCAGTTTTGGGTAGAGAATTAGATTCTGAGTTCAATGATATAATTATATTCAAAATTACGTTTAAGATGTTAGCCTTTCCCCTATAAATGTCTTTCGCGACAAAAATTTATTTTGTGAACCGGAAACGTAAAAAAATACATCTAAGCGGTGTTGGATAGGAAATTAAATTCTAAGTTCAATATAATTATATTCAAAATTACGTTTAAGATAATAGCCTTTCCTCTATAAATGTCTTTCACGACAAAAATTTATTTTGTGAAACGGAAACGTAAAAAAATACATCTAAGCGGTTTTGGATAGAGAATTAAATTCTGTGTTCAATGATATAATTATATTCAAAATTACGTTTAAGATGTTAGCCTTTCCTCTATAAATGTCTTTCTCGACAAAAATCTATTTTGTGAACCGGAAACGTAAAAAAATACATCTAAGCGCTTAAATTCTGAGTTTAATGATATAATTATATTCAAAATTACGTTTAAGATGTTAGCCTTTCCTCTATAAATGTCTTTCGCGACAAAAATCTATTTTGTGAACCGTAAACGTAAAAAAATACATCTAAGCGGTTTAATTCTGAGTTTAATGATATAATTATATTCAAAATTACGTTTAAGATGTTAGCCTTTCCCATATAAATGTCTTTCGCGACAAAAATCTATTTTGTGAACCGGAAACGTAAAAAAATACATCTAAGCGGTTAAATTCTGAGTTTAATGATATAATTATATTCAAAATTACGTTTAAGATGTTAGCCTTTCCTCTATAAATGTCTTTCTCGACAAAAAATTTATTTTGTGAAAAGGAAACGTTAAAATATACATATAAGCGGTTTTGGATAGGAAATTAAATTCTGAGTTCAATGATATAATTATATTCAAAATTACGTTTAAGATGTTAGCCTTTCCCATATAAATGTCTTTCGCGACAAAAATCTATTTTGTGAACCGGAAACGTAAAAAAATACATCTAAGCGGTTAAATTCTGAGTTTAATGATATAATTATATTCAAAATTACGTTTAAGATGTTAGCCTTTCCCATATAAATGTCTTTCGCGACAAAAATCTATTTTGTGAACCGGAAACGTAAAAAAATACATCTAAGCGGTTAAATTCTGAGTTTAATGATATAATTATATTCAAAATTACGTTTAAGATGTTAGCCTTTCCCCTATAAATGTCTTTCGCGACAAAAATCTATTTTGTGAACCGGAAACGTAAAAAAATACATCTAAGCTGTTAAATTCTGAGTTTAATGATATAATTATATTCAAAATTACGTTTAAGATGTTAGCCTTTCCCATATAAATGTCTTTCGCGACAAAAATCTATTTTGTGAACCGGAAACGTAAAAAAATACATCTAAGCGGTTAAATTCTGACTTTAATGATATAATTATATTCAAAATTACGTTTAAGATATTAGCCATTCCTCTATAAATGTCTTTCTCGACAAAAAATTTATTTTGTGAAAAGGAAACGTTAAAATATACATCTAAGCGGTTTTGGATAGGAAATTAAATTCTGAGTTCAATGATATAATTATATTCAAAATTACGTTTAAGATGTTAGCCTTTCCTCTATAAATGTCTTTCTCGACAAAAAATTTATTTTGTGAAAAGGAAACGTTAAAATATACATCTAAGCGGTTTTGGATAGGAAATTAAATTCTGAGTTCAATGATATAATTATATTCAAAATTAAGTTTAAGATGTTAGCATTTCCCCTATAAATGTCTTTCGCGACAAAAAATTTATTTTGTGAAACGGAAACGTAAAAAAATACATCTAAGCGGTTTTGGATAGAGAATTAAATTCTGAGTTCAATGATATAATTATATTCAAAATTACGCTTAAGATGTTAGCCATTCCTCTATAAATGTCTTTCGCGACAAACAATTTATTTTGTGAAACGGAAACGTAAAAAAATACATCTAAGCGGTTTTGGATAGAGAATTAAATTCTGAGTTCAATGATATAATTATATTTAAAATTACGTTTAAGATGTTAGCCTTTCCCCTATAAATGTCTTTCGCGACAAAAATTTATTTTGTGAACCTTAGACGTAAAAAAATACATCTAAGCGGTTAAATTCTGAGTTTAATGATATAATTATATTCAAAATTACGTTTAAGATGTTAGCCTTTCCCATATAAATGTCTTTCGCGATAAAATATTTATTTTGTGAACGTAAAAAAATACATCTAAGCGGTTTTGGATAGGAAATTAAATTCTGTGTTCAATGATATAATTATATTCAAAATTACGTTTAAGATGTTAGCCTTTCCCCTATAAATGTCTTTCGCGACAAAAAATTTATTTTGTGAAACGAAACGTAAAAAAATACATCTAAGCGGTTTTGGATAGGAAATTAAATTCTGTGTTCAATGATATAATTATATTCAAAATTACGTTTAAGATGTTAGCCTTTCCCCTATAAATGTCTTTCGCGACAAAAAATTTATTTTGTGAAACGGAAACGTAAAAAAATACATCTAAGCGGTTTTGGATAGGAAATTAAATTCTGAGTTCAATGATATAATTATATTCAAAATCTTTTCCGACAAAAAATTTATTTTGTGAACCAGAAACGTAAAAAAATACATCTAAGCGGTTTTGGATAGGAAATTAAATTCTGAGTTCAATGATATAATTATATTCAAAATTACGTTTAAGATGTTAGCCTTTCCTCTATAAATGTCTTTCGCGACAAAAAATTTATTTTGTGAAAAGGAAACGTTAAAATATACATCTAAGCGGTTTTGGATAGAGAATTAAATTCTGTGTTCAATGATATAATTATATTCAAAATTACGTTTAAGATGTTAGCCTTTCCTCTATAAATGTCTTTCTCGACAAAAAATTTATTTTGTGAAAAGGAAACGTTAAAATATACATCTAAGCGGTTTTGGATAGGAAATTAAATTCTGAGTTCAATGATATAATTATATTCAAAATTACGTTTAAGATGTTAGCATTTCCCCTATAAATGTCTTTCGCGACAAAAAATTTATTTTGTGAAACGGAAACGTAAAAAATACATCTAAGCGGTTTTGGATAGGAAATTAAATTCTGTGTTCAATGATATAATTATATTCAAAATTACGTTTAAGATGTTAGCCTTTCCCCTATAAATGTCTTTCGCGACAAAAAATTTATTTTGTGAAACGGAAACGTAAAAAAATACATCTAAGCGGTTTTGGATAGGAAATTTAATTCTGAGTTCAATGATATAATTATATTCAAAATCTTTTCCGACAAAAAATTTATTTTGTGAACCAGAAACGTAAAAAAATACATCTAAGCGGTTTTGGATAGGAAATTAAATTCTGAGTTCAATGATATAATTATATTCAAAATTACGTTTAAGATGTTAGCCTTTCCTCTATAAATGTCTTTCGCGACAAAAAATTTATTTTGTGAAAAGGAAACGTTAAAATATACATCTAAGCGGTTTTGGATAGAGAATTAAATTCTGTGTTCAATGATATAATTATATTCAAAATTACGTTTAAGATGTTAGCCTTTCCTCTATAAATGTCTTTCTCGACAAAAAATTTATTTTGTGAAAAGGAAACGTTAAAATATACATCTAAGCGGTTTTGGATAGGAAATTAAATTCTGAGTTCAATGATATAATTATATTCAAAATTACGTTTAAGATGTTAGCATTTCCCCTATAAATGTCTTTCGCGACAAAAAATTTATTTTGTGAATCGGAAACGTAAAAAAATACATCTAAGCGGTTTTGGATAGAGAATTAAATTCTGAGTTCAATGATATAATTATATTCAAAATTACGCTTAAGATGTTAGCCATTCCTCTATAAATGTCTTTCGCGACAAACAATTTATTTTGTGAAACGGAAACGTAAAAAAATACATCTAAGCGGTTTTGGATAGAGAATTAAATTCTGAGTTCAATGATATAATTATATTTAAAATTACGTTTAAGATGTTAGCCTTTCCCCTATAAATGTCTTTCGCGACAAAAATTTATTTTGTGAACCTTAGACGTAAAAAAATACATCTAAGCGGTTTTGGATAGGAAATTAAATTCTGAGTTCAATGATATAATTATATTCAAAATCTTTTCCGACAAAAAATTTATTTTGTGAACCAGAAACGTAAAAAAATTCATCTAAGCGGTTTTGGATAGGAAATTAAATTCTGAGTTGAATGATATAATTATATTCAAAATTACGTTTAAGATGTTAGCCTTTCCTCTATAAATGTCTTTCGCGACAAAAAATTTATTTTGTGAAAAGGAAACGTTAAAATATACATCTAAGCGGTTTTGGATAGGAAATTAAATTCTGTGTTCAATGATATAATTATATTCAAAATTACGTTTAAGATGTTAGCCTTTCCCCTATAAATGTCTTTCGCGACAAAAAATTTATTTTGTGAAACGGAAACGTAAAAAAATACATCTAAGCGGTTTTGGATAGGAAATTAAATTCTGTGTTCAATGATATAATTATATTCCAAATTACGTTTAAGATGTTAGCCTTTCCCCTATAAATGTCTTTCGCGACAAAAAATTTATTTTGTGAAACGGAAACGTAAAAAAATACATCTAAGCGGTTTTGGATAGGAAATTAAATTCTGAGTTCAATGATATAATTATATTCAAAATCTTTTCCGACAAAAAATTTATTTTGAGAACCAGAAACGTAAAAAAATACATCTAAGCGGTTTTGGATAGGAAATTAAATTCTGAGTTCAATGATATAATTATATTCAAAATTACGTTTAAGATGTTAGCCTTTCCTCTATAAATGTCTTTCGCGACAAAAAATTTATTTTGTGAAAAGGAAACGTTAAAATATACATCTAAGCGGTTTTGGATAGAGAATTAAATTCTGTGTTCAATGATATAATTATATTCAAAATTAGGTTTAAGATGTTAGCCTTTCCCCTATAAATGTCTTTCGCGACAAAAAATTTATTTTGTGAACGTAAAAAAATACATCTAAGCGGTTTTGGATAGGAAATTAAATTCTGTGTTCAATGATATAATTATATTCAAAATTACGTTTAAGATGTTAGCCTTTTCCCTATAAATGTCTTTCGCGACAAAAAATTTATTTTGTGAAACGGAAACGTTAAAATATACAACTAAGCGGTTTTGGATAGAGAATTAAATTCTGTGTTCAATGATATAATTATATTCAAAATTACGTTTAAGATGTTAGCCTTTCCCATATAAATGTCTTTCGCGATAAAATATTTATTTTGTGAACGTAAAAAAATACATCTAAGCGGTTTTGGATAGGAAATTAAATTCTGTGTTCAATGATATAATTATATTCAAAATTACGTTTAAGATGTTAGCCTTTCCCCTATAAATGTCTTTCGCGACAAAAAATTTATTTTGTGAAACGGAAACGTAAAAAAATACATCTAAGCGGTTTTGGATAGGAAATTAAATTCTGTGTTCAATGATATAATTATATTCAAAATTACGTTTAAGATGTTAGCCTTTCCCCTATAAATGTCTTTCGCGACAAAAAATTTATTTTGTGAAACGGAAACGTAAAAAAATACATCTAAGCGGTTTTGGATAGGAAATTAAATTCTGAGTTCAATGATATAATTATATTCAAAATCTTTTCCGACAAAAAATTTATTTTGTGAACCAGAAACGTAAAAAAATACATCTAAGCGGTTTTGGATAGGAAATTAAATTCTGAGTTCAATGATATAATTATATTCAAAATTACGTTTAAGATGTTAGCCTTTCCTCTATAAATGTCTTTCTCGACAAAAAATATATTTTGTGAAAAGGAAACGTTAAAATATACATCTAAGCGGTTTTGGATAGGAAATTAAATTCTGAGTTCAATGATATAATTATATTCAAAATTACGTTTAAGATGTTAGCCTTTCCTCTATAAATGTCTTTCGCGACAAAAAATTTATTTTGTGAAACGGAAACGTAAAAAAATACATCTAAGCGGTTTTGGATAGAGAATTAAATTCTGAGTTCAATGATATAATTATATTCAAAATTACGTTTAAGATGTTAGCCTTTCCTCTATAAATGTCTTTCGCGACAAAAAATTTATTTTGTGAAACGGAAACGTAAAAAAATACATCTAAGCGGTTTTGGATAGAGAATTAAATTCTGAGTTCAATGATATAATTATATTCAAAATTACGTTTAAGATGTTAGCCTTTCCTCTATAAATGTCTTTCTCGACAAAAAATATATTTTGTGAAAAGGAAACGTTAAAATATACATCTAAGCGGTTTTGGATAGGAAATTAAATTCTGAGTTCAATGATATAATTATATTCAAAATTACGTTTAAGATGTTAGCCTTTCCTCTATAAATGTCTTTCGCGACAAAAAATTTATTTTGTGAAACGGAAACGTAAAAAAATACATCTAAGCGGTTTTGGATAGAGAATTAAATTCTGAGTTCAATGATATAATTATATTCAAAATTACGTTTAAGATGTTAGCCTTTCCCCTATAAATGTCTTTCGCGACAAAAAATTTATTTTGTGAAACGGAAACGTTAAAATATACATCTAAGCGGTTTTGGATAGAGAATTAAATTCTGTGTTCAATGATATAATTATATTCAAAATTACGTTTAAGATGTTAGCCTTTCCCATATAAATGTCTTTCGCGATAAAATATTTATTTTGTGAACGTAAAAAAATACATCTAAGCGGTTTTGGATAGGAAATTAAATTCTGAGTTCAATGATATAATTATATTCAAAATTACGTTTAAGATGTTAGCCTTTCCTCTATAAATGTCTTTCTCGACAAAAAATATATTTTGTGAAAAGGAAACGTTAAAATATACATCTAAGCGGTTTTGGATAGGAAATTAAATTCTGAGTTCAATGATATAATTATATTCAAAATTACGTTTAAGATGTTAGCCTTTCCTCTATAAATGTCTTTCGCGACAAAAAATTTATTTTGTGAAACGGAAACGTAAAAAAATACATCTAAGCGGTTTTGGATAGAGAATTAAATTCTGAGTTCAATGATATAATTATATTCAAAATTACGTTTAAGATGTTAGCCTTTCCTCTATAAATGTCTTTCGCGACAAAAAATTTATTTTGTGAAAAGGAAACGTTAAAAAATACATCTAAGCGGTTTTGGATAGAGAATTAAATTCTGTGTTCAATGATATAATTATATTCAAAATTACGTTTAAGATGTTAACCTTTCCCCTATAAATGTCTTTCGCGACAAAAATCTATTTTGTGAACCGGAAACGTAAAAAAATACATCTAAGCGGTTAAATTCTGAGTTTAATGATATAATTATATTCAAAATTACGTTTAAGATGTTAGCCTTTCCCATATAAATGTCTTTCGCGATAAAATATTTATTTTGTGAACCGGAAACGTAAAATAATACATCTAAGCAGTTTTGGATAGAGAATTAAATTCTGAGTTCAATGATATAATTATAATCAAAATTACGTTTAAGATGTTAGCCCTTCCTTTATAAATGTCTTTCGCGACAAAAAATTTATTTTGTGAACGGGAAACGTAAAAAAATACATCTAAGTGGTTTTGGATAGGAAATTAAATTCTGTGTTCAATGATATAATTATATTCAAAATTACGTTTAAGATGTTAACCTTTCCCCTATAAATGTCTTTCGCGACAAAAAATTTATTTTGTGAACCGGAAACATAAAAATATACATCTAAGCGGTTTTGGATAGAGAATTAAATTCTGAGTTCAATGATATAATTATATTCAAAATTACGTTTAAGATGTTAGCCTTTCCTCTATAAATGTCTTTCTCGACAAAAAATATATTTTGTGAAAAGGAAACGTTAAAATATACATCTAAGCGGTTTTGGATAGGAAATTAAATTCTGAGTTCAATGATATAATTATATTCAAAATTACGTTTAAGATGTTAGCCTTTCCTCTATAAATGTCTTTCGCGACAAAAAATTTATTTTGTGAAACGGAAACGTAAAAAAATACATCTAAGCGGTTTTGGATAGAGAATTAAATTCTGAGTTCAATGATATAATTATATTCAAAATTACGTTTAAGATGTTAGCCTTTCCCCTATAAATGTCTTTCGCGACAAAAAATTTATTTTGTGAAACGGAAACGTTAAAATATACATCTAAGCGGTTTTGGATAGAGAATTAAATTCTGTGTTCAATGATATAATTATATTCAAAATTACGTTTAAGATGTTAGCCTTTCCCATATAAATGTCTTTCGCGATAAAATATTTATTTTGTGAACGTAAAATAATACATCTAAGCAGTTTTGGATAGAGAATTAAATTCTGAGTTCAATGATATAATTATAATCAAAATTACGTTTAAGATGTTAGCCCTTCCTTTATAAATGTCTTTCGCGACAAAAAATTTATTTTGTGAACGGGAAACGTAAAAAAATACATCTAAGTGGTTTTGGATAGGAAATTAAATTCTGAGTTCAATGATATAATTATATTCAAAATTACGTTTAAGATGTTAGCCTTTCCCCTATAAATGTCTTTCGCGACAAAATATATATTTTGTGAACCGGAAACGTAAAAAATACATCTAAGCGGTTTTGGATAGAGAATTAAATTCTGATTTCAATGATATAATTATATTCAAAATTACGTTTAAGATGTTAACCTTTCCCATATAAATGTCTTTCGCGATAAAATATTTATTTTGTGAACCGGAAACGTAAAAAAATACATCTAAGCAGTTTTGGATAGAGAATTAAATTCTGAGTTCAATGATATAATTATATTCAAAATTACGTTTAAGATGTTAACCTTTCCCCTATAAATGTCTTTCGCGACAAAAATCTATTTTGTGAACCGGAAACGTAAAAAAATACATCTAAGCGGTTAAATTCTGAGTTTAATGATATAATTATATTCAAAATTACGTTTAAGATGTTAGCCTTTCCCATATAAATGTCTTTCGCGATAAAATATTTATTTTGTGAACCGGAAACGTAAAATAATACATCTAAGCAGTTTTGGATAGAGAATTAAATTCTGAGTTCAATGATATAATTATAATCAAAATTACGTTTAAGATGTTAGCCCTTCCTTTATAAATGTCTTTCGCGACAAAAAATTTATTTTGTGAACGGGAAACGTAAAAAAATACATCTAAGTGGTTTTGGATAGGAAATTAAATTCTGTGTTCAATGATATAATTATATTCAAAATTACGTTTAAGATGTTAACCTTTCCCCTATAAATGTCTTTCGCGACAAAAAATTTATTTTGTGAACCGGAAACATAAAAATATACATCTAAGCGGTTTTGGATAGAGAATTAGATTCTGAGTTCAATGATATAATTATATTCAAAATTACGTTTAAGATGTTAGCCTTTTATCTATAAATGTTTTTCGCGACAAAATATTTATTTTATGAACCGGAAACGTAAAAAAATACATCTAAGCAGTTTTGGATATAGAATTAATTTCTGAGTTCAATGATATTATTATATTCAAAATTACGTTTAAGATGTTAGCCTTTCCCCTATAAATGTCTTTCGCGACAAAAATCTATTTTGTGAACCGGAAACGTAAAAAAATACATCTAAGCGGTTAAATTCTGAGTTTAATGATATAATTATATTCAAAATTACGTTTAAGATGTTAGCCTTTCCCATATAAATGTCTTTCGCGATAAAATATTTATTTTGTGAACCGGAAACGTAAAATAATATATCTAAGCGGTTTTGGATAGAGAATTAAATTCTGAGTTCAATGATATAATTATATTCAAAATTACGTTTAAGATGTTAGCCTATCCTCTATAAATGTCTTTCGCGACAAAAAATTTATTTTGTGAACCGGAAACGTAAAAAATACATCTAAGCGGTTTTGGATAGAGAATTAAATTCTGAGTTCAATGATATAATTATATTCAAAATTACGTTTAAGATGTTAACCTTTCCCATATAAATGTCTTTCGCGATAAAATATTTATTTTGTGAACCGGAAACGTAAAAAAATACATCTAAGCAGTTTTGGATAGAGAATTAAATTCTGAGTTCAATGATATAATTATATTCAAAATTACGTTTAAGATGTTAGCCTTTCCCCTATAAATGTCTTTCGCGACAAAAATCTATTTTGTGAACCGGAAACGTAAAAAAATACATCTAAGCGGTTAAATTCTGAGTTTAATGATATAATTATATTCAAAATTACGTTTAAGATGTTAGCCTTTCCCATATAAATGTCTTTCGCGATAAAATATTTATTTTGTGAACCGGAAACGTAAAATAATACATCTAAGCAGTTTTGGATAGAGAATTAAATTCTGAGTTCAATGATATAATTATAATCAAAATTACGTTTAAGATGTTAGCCCTTCCTTTATAAATGTCTTTCGCGACAAAAAATTTATTTTGTGAACGGGAAACGTAAAAAAATACATCTAAGTGGTTTTGGATAGGAAATTAAATTCTGTGTTCAATGATATAATTATATTCAAAATTACGTTTAAGATGTTAACCTTTCCCCTATAAATGTCTTTCGCGACAAAAAATTTATTTTGTGAACCGGAAACGTAAAAATATACATCTAAGCGGTTTTGGATAGAGAATTAGATTCTGAGTTCAATGATATAATTATATTCAAAATTACGTTTAAGATGTTAGCCTTTTATCTATAAATGTCTTTCGCGACAAAATATTTATTTTATGAACCGGAAACGTAAAAAAATACATCTAAGCAGTTTTGGATATAGAATTAATTTCTGAGTTCAATGATATTATTATATTCAAAATTACGTTTAAGATGTTAGCCTTTCCCCTATAAATGTCTTTCGCGACAAAAATCTATTTTGTGAACCGGAAACGTAAAAAAATACATCTAAGCGGTTAAATTCTGAGTTTAATGATATAATTATATTCAAAATTACGTCTAAGATGTTAGCCTTTCCCCTATAAATGTCTTTCGCGACAAAAAATTTATTTTGTGAACCGGAAACGTAAAAAAATACATTTAAGCAGTTTTGGATAGAGAATTAGATTCTGAGTTCAATGATATAATTATATTCAAAATTACGTTTAAGATGTTAGCCTTTCCCCTATAAATGTCTTTCGCGACAAAATATTTATTTTGTGAACCGGAAACGTAAAAAAATACATCTAAGCAGTTTTGGGTAGAGAATTAGATTCTGAGTTCAATGATATAATTATATTCAAAATTACGTTTAAGATGTTAGCCTTTCCCCTATAAATGTCTTTCGCGACAAAAATTTATTTTGTGAACCGGAAACGTAAAAAAATACATCTAAGCGGTGTTGGATAGGAAATTAAATTCTAAGTTCAATATAATTATATTCAAAATTACGTTTAAGATAATAGCCTTTCCTCTATAAATGTCTTTCACGACAAAAATTTATTTTGTGAAACGGAAACGTAAAAAAATACATCTAAGCGGTTTTGGATAGAGAATTAAATTCTGTGTTCAATGATATAATTATATTCAAAATTACGTTTAAGATGTTAGCCTTTCCTCTATAAATGTCTTTCTCGACAAAAATCTATTTTGTGAACCGGAAACGTAAAAAAATACATCTAAGCGCTTAAATTCTGAGTTTAATGATATAATTATATTCAAAATTACGTTTAAGATGTTAGCCTTTCCTCTATAAATGTCTTTCGCGACAAAAATCTATTTTGTGAACCGTAAACGTAAAAAAATACATCTAAGCGGTTTAATTCTGAGTTTAATGATATAATTATATTCAAAATTACGTTTAAGATGTTAGCCTTTCCCATATAAATGTCTTTCGCGACAAAAATCTATTTTGTGAACCGGAAACGTAAAAAAATACATCTAAGCGGTTAAATTCTGAGTTTAATGATATAATTATATTCAAAATTACGTTTAAGATGTTAGCCTTTCCTCTATAAATGTCTTTCTCGACAAAAAATTTATTTTGTGAAAAGGAAACGTTAAAATATACATATAAGCGGTTTTGGATAGGAAATTAAATTCTGAGTTCAATGATATAATTATATTCAAAATTACGTTTAAGATGTTAGCCTTTCCCATATAAATGTCTTTCGCGACAAAAATCTATTTTGTGAACCGGAAACGTAAAAAAATACATCTAAGCGGTTAAATTCTGAGTTTAATGATATAATTATATTCAAAATTACGTTTAAGATGTTAGCCTTTCCCATATAAATGTCTTTCGCGACAAAAATCTATTTTGTGAACCGGAAACGTAAAAAAATACATCTAAGCGGTTAAATTCTGAGTTTAATGATATAATTATATTCAAAATTACGTTTAAGATGTTAGCCTTTCCCCTATAAATGTCTTTCGCGACAAAAATCTATTTTGTGAACCGGAAACGTAAAAAAATACATCTAAGCTGTTAAATTCTGAGTTTAATGATATAATTATATTCAAAATTACGTTTAAGATGTTAGCCTTTCCCATATAAATGTCTTTCGCGACAAAAATCTATTTTGTGAACCGGAAACGTAAAAAAATACATCTAAGCGGTTAAATTCTGACTTTAATGATATAATTATATTCAAAATTACGTTTAAGATATTAGCCATTCCTCTATAAATGTCTTTCTCGACAAAAAATTTATTTTGTGAAAAGGAAACGTTAAAATATACATCTAAGCGGTTTTGGATAGGAAATTAAATTCTGAGTTCAATGATATAATTATATTCAAAATTACGTTTAAGATGTTAGCCTTTCCTCTATAAATGTCTTTCTCGACAAAAAATTTATTTTGTGAAAAGGAAACGTTAAAATATACATCTAAGCGGTTTTGGATAGGAAATTAAATTCTGAGTTCAATGATATAATTATATTCAAAATTAAGTTTAAGATGTTAGCATTTCCCCTATAAATGTCTTTCGCGACAAAAAATTTATTTTGTGAAACGGAAACGTAAAAAAATACATCTAAGCGGTTTTGGATAGAGAATTAAATTCTGAGTTCAATGATATAATTATATTCAAAATTACGCTTAAGATGTTAGCCATTCCTCTATAAATGTCTTTCGCGACAAACAATTTATTTTGTGAAACGGAAACGTAAAAAAATACATCTAAGCGGTTTTGGATAGAGAATTAAATTCTGAGTTCAATGATATAATTATATTTAAAATTACGTTTAAGATGTTAGCCTTTCCCCTATAAATGTCTTTCGCGACAAAAATTTATTTTGTGAACCTTAGACGTAAAAAAATACATCTAAGCGGTTAAATTCTGAGTTTAATGATATAATTATATTCAAAATTACGTTTAAGATGTTAGCCTTTCCCATATAAATGTCTTTCGCGATAAAATATTTATTTTGTGAACGTAAAAAAATACATCTAAGCGGTTTTGGATAGGAAATTAAATTCTGTGTTCAATGATATAATTATATTCAAAATTACGTTTAAGATGTTAGCCTTTCCCCTATAAATGTCTTTCGCGACAAAAAATTTATTTTGTGAAACGAAACGTAAAAAAATACATCTAAGCGGTTTTGGATAGGAAATTAAATTCTGTGTTCAATGATATAATTATATTCAAAATTACGTTTAAGATGTTAGCCTTTCCCCTATAAATGTCTTTCGCGACAAAAAATTTATTTTGTGAAACGGAAACGTAAAAAAATACATCTAAGCGGTTTTGGATAGGAAATTAAATTCTGAGTTCAATGATATAATTATATTCAAAATCTTTTCCGACAAAAAATTTATTTTGTGAACCAGAAACGTAAAAAAATACATCTAAGCGGTTTTGGATAGGAAATTAAATTCTGAGTTCAATGATATAATTATATTCAAAATTACGTTTAAGATGTTAGCCTTTCCTCTATAAATGTCTTTCGCGACAAAAAATTTATTTTGTGAAAAGGAAACGTTAAAATATACATCTAAGCGGTTTTGGATAGAGAATTAAATTCTGTGTTCAATGATATAATTATATTCAAAATTACGTTTAAGATGTTAGCCTTTCCTCTATAAATGTCTTTCTCGACAAAAAATTTATTTTGTGAAAAGGAAACGTTAAAATATACATCTAAGCGGTTTTGGATAGGAAATTAAATTCTGAGTTCAATGATATAATTATATTCAAAATTACGTTTAAGATGTTAGCATTTCCCCTATAAATGTCTTTCGCGACAAAAAATTTATTTTGTGAAACGGAAACGTAAAAAATACATCTAAGCGGTTTTGGATAGGAAATTAAATTCTGTGTTCAATGATATAATTATATTCAAAATTACGTTTAAGATGTTAGCCTTTCCCCTATAAATGTCTTTCGCGACAAAAAATTTATTTTGTGAAACGGAAACGTAAAAAAATACATCTAAGCGGTTTTGGATAGGAAATTTAATTCTGAGTTCAATGATATAATTATATTCAAAATCTTTTCCGACAAAAAATTTATTTTGTGAACCAGAAACGTAAAAAAATACATCTAAGCGGTTTTGGATAGGAAATTAAATTCTGAGTTCAATGATATAATTATATTCAAAATTACGTTTAAGATGTTAGCCTTTCCTCTATAAATGTCTTTCGCGACAAAAAATTTATTTTGTGAAAAGGAAACGTTAAAATATACATCTAAGCGGTTTTGGATAGAGAATTAAATTCTGTGTTCAATGATATAATTATATTCAAAATTACGTTTAAGATGTTAGCCTTTCCTCTATAAATGTCTTTCTCGACAAAAAATTTATTTTGTGAAAAGGAAACGTTAAAATATACATCTAAGCGGTTTTGGATAGGAAATTAAATTCTGAGTTCAATGATATAATTATATTCAAAATTACGTTTAAGATGTTAGCATTTCCCCTATAAATGTCTTTCGCGACAAAAAATTTATTTTGTGAATCGGAAACGTAAAAAAATACATCTAAGCGGTTTTGGATAGAGAATTAAATTCTGAGTTCAATGATATAATTATATTCAAAATTACGCTTAAGATGTTAGCCATTCCTCTATAAATGTCTTTCGCGACAAACAATTTATTTTGTGAAACGGAAACGTAAAAAAATACATCTAAGCGGTTTTGGATAGAGAATTAAATTCTGAGTTCAATGATATAATTATATTTAAAATTACGTTTAAGATGTTAGCCTTTCCCCTATAAATGTCTTTCGCGACAAAAATTTATTTTGTGAACCTTAGACGTAAAAAAATACATCTAAGCGGTTTTGGATAGGAAATTAAATTCTGAGTTCAATGATATAATTATATTCAAAATCTTTTCCGACAAAAAATTTATTTTGTGAACCAGAAACGTAAAAAAATTCATCTAAGCGGTTTTGGATAGGAAATTAAATTCTGAGTTGAATGATATAATTATATTCAAAATTACGTTTAAGATGTTAGCCTTTCCTCTATAAATGTCTTTCGCGACAAAAAATTTATTTTGTGAAAAGGAAACGTTAAAATATACATCTAAGCGGTTTTGGATAGGAAATTAAATTCTGTGTTCAATGATATAATTATATTCAAAATTACGTTTAAGATGTTAGCCTTTCCCCTATAAATGTCTTTCGCGACAAAAAATTTATTTTGTGAAACGGAAACGTAAAAAAATACATCTAAGCGGTTTTGGATAGGAAATTAAATTCTGTGTTCAATGATATAATTATATTCCAAATTACGTTTAAGATGTTAGCCTTTCCCCTATAAATGTCTTTCGCGACAAAAAATTTATTTTGTGAAACGGAAACGTAAAAAAATACATCTAAGCGGTTTTGGATAGGAAATTAAATTCTGAGTTCAATGATATAATTATATTCAAAATCTTTTCCGACAAAAAATTTATTTTGAGAACCAGAAACGTAAAAAAATACATCTAAGCGGTTTTGGATAGGAAATTAAATTCTGAGTTCAATGATATAATTATATTCAAAATTACGTTTAAGATGTTAGCCTTTCCTCTATAAATGTCTTTCGCGACAAAAAATTTATTTTGTGAAAAGGAAACGTTAAAATATACATCTAAGCGGTTTTGGATAGAGAATTAAATTCTGTGTTCAATGATATAATTATATTCAAAATTAGGTTTAAGATGTTAGCCTTTCCCCTATAAATGTCTTTCGCGACAAAAAATTTATTTTGTGAACGTAAAAAAATACATCTAAGCGGTTTTGGATAGGAAATTAAATTCTGTGTTCAATGATATAATTATATTCAAAATTACGTTTAAGATGTTAGCCTTTTCCCTATAAATGTCTTTCGCGACAAAAAATTTATTTTGTGAAACGGAAACGTTAAAATATACAACTAAGCGGTTTTGGATAGAGAATTAAATTCTGTGTTCAATGATATAATTATATTCAAAATTACGTTTAAGATGTTAGCCTTTCCCATATAAATGTCTTTCGCGATAAAATATTTATTTTGTGAACGTAAAAAAATACATCTAAGCGGTTTTGGATAGGAAATTAAATTCTGTGTTCAATGATATAATTATATTCAAAATTACGTTTAAGATGTTAGCCTTTCCCCTATAAATGTCTTTCGCGACAAAAAATTTATTTTGTGAAACGGAAACGTAAAAAAATACATCTAAGCGGTTTTGGATAGGAAATTAAATTCTGTGTTCAATGATATAATTATATTCAAAATTACGTTTAAGATGTTAGCCTTTCCCCTATAAATGTCTTTCGCGACAAAAAATTTATTTTGTGAAACGGAAACGTAAAAAAATACATCTAAGCGGTTTTGGATAGGAAATTAAATTCTGAGTTCAATGATATAATTATATTCAAAATCTTTTCCGACAAAAAATTTATTTTGTGAACCAGAAACGTAAAAAAATACATCTAAGCGGTTTTGGATAGGAAATTAAATTCTGAGTTCAATGATATAATTATATTCAAAATTACGTTTAAGATGTTAGCCTTTCCTCTATAAATGTCTTTCTCGACAAAAAATATATTTTGTGAAAAGGAAACGTTAAAATATACATCTAAGCGGTTTTGGATAGGAAATTAAATTCTGAGTTCAATGATATAATTATATTCAAAATTACGTTTAAGATGTTAGCCTTTCCTCTATAAATGTCTTTCGCGACAAAAAATTTATTTTGTGAAACGGAAACGTAAAAAAATACATCTAAGCGGTTTTGGATAGAGAATTAAATTCTGAGTTCAATGATATAATTATATTCAAAATTACGTTTAAGATGTTAGCCTTTCCTCTATAAATGTCTTTCGCGACAAAAAATTTATTTTGTGAAACGGAAACGTAAAAAAATACATCTAAGCGGTTTTGGATAGAGAATTAAATTCTGAGTTCAATGATATAATTATATTCAAAATTACGTTTAAGATGTTAGCCTTTCCTCTATAAATGTCTTTCTCGACAAAAAATATATTTTGTGAAAAGGAAACGTTAAAATATACATCTAAGCGGTTTTGGATAGGAAATTAAATTCTGAGTTCAATGATATAATTATATTCAAAATTACGTTTAAGATGTTAGCCTTTCCTCTATAAATGTCTTTCGCGACAAAAAATTTATTTTGTGAAACGGAAACGTAAAAAAATACATCTAAGCGGTTTTGGATAGAGAATTAAATTCTGAGTTCAATGATATAATTATATTCAAAATTACGTTTAAGATGTTAGCCTTTCCCCTATAAATGTCTTTCGCGACAAAAAATTTATTTTGTGAAACGGAAACGTTAAAATATACATCTAAGCGGTTTTGGATAGAGAATTAAATTCTGTGTTCAATGATATAATTATATTCAAAATTACGTTTAAGATGTTAGCCTTTCCCATATAAATGTCTTTCGCGATAAAATATTTATTTTGTGAACGTAAAAAAATACATCTAAGCGGTTTTGGATAGGAAATTAAATTCTGAGTTCAATGATATAATTATATTCAAAATTACGTTTAAGATGTTAGCCTTTCCTCTATAAATGTCTTTCTCGACAAAAAATATATTTTGTGAAAAGGAAACGTTAAAATATACATCTAAGCGGTTTTGGATAGGAAATTAAATTCTGAGTTCAATGATATAATTATATTCAAAATTACGTTTAAGATGTTAGCCTTTCCTCTATAAATGTCTTTCGCGACAAAAAATTTATTTTGTGAAACGGAAACGTAAAAAAATACATCTAAGCGGTTTTGGATAGAGAATTAAATTCTGAGTTCAATGATATAATTATATTCAAAATTACGTTTAAGATGTTAGCCTTTCCTCTATAAATGTCTTTCGCGACAAAAAATTTATTTTGTGAAAAGGAAACGTTAAAAAATACATCTAAGCGGTTTTGGATAGAGAATTAAATTCTGTGTTCAATGATATAATTATATTCAAAATTACGTTTAAGATGTTAGCCTTTCCTCTATAAATGTCTTTCTCGACAAAAAATTTATTTTGTGAAACGGAAACGTAAAAAAATACATCTAAGCGGTTTTGGATAGAGAATTAAATTCTGTGTTCAATGATATAATTATATTCAAAATTACGTTTAAGATGTTAACCTTTCCCCTATAAATGTCTTTCGCGACAAAAAATTTATTTTGTGAACCGGAAACGTAAAAATATACATCTAAGCGGTTTTGGATAGAGAATTAGATTCTGAGTTCAATGATATAATTATATTCAAAATTACGTTTAAGATGTTAGCCTTTTATCTATAAATGTCTTTCGCGACAAAATATTTATTTTATGAACCGGAAACGTAAAAAAATACATCTAAGCAGTTTTGGATATAGAATTAATTTCTGAGTTCAATGATATTATTATATTCAAAATTACGTTTAAGATGTTAGCCTTTCCCCTATAAATGTCTTTCGCGACAAAAATCTATTTTGTGAACCGGAAACGTAAAAAAATACATCTAAGCGGTTAAATTCTGAGTTTAATGATATAATTATATTCAAAATTACGTCTAAGATGTTAGCCTTTCCCCTATAAATGTCTTTCGCGACAAAAAATTTATTTTGTGAACCGGAAACGTAAAAAAATACATTTAAGCAGTTTTGGATAGAGAATTAGATTCTGAGTTCAATGATATAATTATATTCAAAATTACGTTTAAGATGTTAGCCTTTCCCCTATAAATGTCTTTCGCGACAAAATATTTATTTTGTGAACCGGAAACGTAAAAAAATACATCTAAGCAGTTTTGGGTAGAGAATTAGATTCTGAGTTCAATGATATAATTATATTCAAAATTACGTTTAAGATGTTAGCCTTTCCCCTATAAATGTCTTTCGCGACAAAAATTTATTTTGTGAACCGGAAACGTAAAAAAATACATCTAAGCGGTGTTGGATAGGAAATTAAATTCTAAGTTCAATATAATTATATTCAAAATTACGTTTAAGATAATAGCCTTTCCTCTATAAATGTCTTTCACGACAAAAATTTATTTTGTGAAACGGAAACGTAAAAAAATACATCTAAGCGGTTTTGGATAGAGAATTAAATTCTGTGTTCAATGATATAATTATATTCAAAATTACGTTTAAGATGTTAGCCTTTCCTCTATAAATGTCTTTCTCGACAAAAATCTATTTTGTGAACCGGAAACGTAAAAAAATACATCTAAGCGCTTAAATTCTGAGTTTAATGATATAATTATATTCAAAATTACGTTTAAGATGTTAGCCTTTCCTCTATAAATGTCTTTCGCGACAAAAATCTATTTTGTGAAAGTAAACGTAAAAAAATACATCTAAGCGGTTTAATTCTGAGTTTAATGATATAATTATATTCAAAATTACGTTTAAGATGTTAGCCTTTCCCATATAAATGTCTTTCGCGACAAAAATCTATTTTGTGAACCGGAAACGTAAAAAAATACATCTAAGCGGTTAAATTCTGAGTTTAATGATATAATTATATTCAAAATTACGTTTAAGATGTTAGCCTTTCCTCTATAAATGTCTTTCTCGACAAAAAATTTATTTTGTGAAAAGGAAACGTTAAAATATACATATAAGCGGTTTTGGATAGGAAATTAAATTCTGAGTTCAATGATATAATTATATTCAAAATTACGTTTAAGATGTTAGCCTTTCCCATATAAATGTCTTTCGCGACAAAAATCTATTTTGTGAACCGGAAACGTAAAAAAATACATCTAAGCGGTTAAATTCTGAGTTTAATGATATAATTATATTCAAAATTACGTTTAAGATGTTAGCCTTTCCCATATAAATGTCTTTCGCGACAAAAATCTATTTTGTGAACCGGAAACGTAAAAAAATACATCTAAGCGGTTAAATTCTGAGTTTAATGATATAATTATATTCAAAATTACGTTTAAGATGTTAGCCTTTCCCCTATAAATGTCTTTCGCGACAAAAATCTATTTTGTGAACCGGAAACGTAAAAAAATACATCTAAGCTGTTAAATTCTGAGTTTAATGATATAATTATATTCAAAATTACGTTTAAGATGTTAGCCTTTCCCATATAAATGTCTTTCGCGACAAAAATCTATTTTGTGAACCGGAAACGTAAAAAAATACATCTAAGCGGTTAAATTCTGACTTTAATGATATAATTATATTCAAAATTACGTTTAAGATGTTAGCCTTTCCTCTATAAATGTCTTTCTCGACAAAAAATTTATTTTGTGAAAAGGAAACGTTAAAATATACATCTAAGCGGTTTTGGATAGGAAATTAAATTCTGAGTTCAATGATATAATTATATTCAAAATTACGTTTAAGATGTTAGCCTTTCCTCTATAAATGTCTTTCTCGACAAAAAATTTATTTTGTGAAAAGGAAACGTTAAAATATACATCTAAGCGGTTTTGGATAGGAAATTAAATTCTGAGTTCAATGATATAATTATATTCAAAATTAAGTTTAAGATGTTAGCATTTCCCCTATAAATGTCTTTCGCGACAAAAAATTTATTTTGTGAAACGGAAACGTAAAAAAATACATCTAAGCGGTTTTGGATAGAGAATTAAATTCTGAGTTCAATGATATAATTATATTCAAAATTACGCTTAAGATGTTAGCCATTCCTCTATAAATGTCTTTCGCGACAAACAATTTATTTTGTGAAACGGAAACGTAAAAAAATACATCTAAGCGGTTTTGGATAGAGAATTAAATTCTGAGTTCAATGATATAATTATATTTAAAATTACGTTTAAGATGTTAGCCTTTCCCCTATAAATGTCTTTCGCGACAAAAATTTATTTTGTGAACCTTAGACGTAAAAAAATACATCTAAGCGGTTAAATTCTGAGTTTAATGATATAATTATATTCAAAATTACGTTTAAGATGTTAGCCTTTCCCATATAAATGTCTTTCGCGATAAAATATTTATTTTGTGAACGTAAAAAAATACATCTAAGCGGTTTTGGATAGGAAATTAAATTCTGTGTTCAATGATATAATTATATTCAAAATTACGTTTAAGATGTTAGCCTTTCCCCTATAAATGTCTTTCGCGACAAAAAATTTATTTTGTGAAACGAAACGTAAAAAAATACATCTAAGCGGTTTTGGATAGGAAATTAAATTCTGTGTTCAATGATATAATTATATTCAAAATTACGTTTAAGATGTTAGCCTTTCCCCTATAAATGTCTTTCGCGACAAAAAATTTATTTTGTGAAACGGAAACGTAAAAAAATACATCTAAGCGGTTTTGGATAGGAAATTAAATTCTGAGTTCAATGATATAATTATATTCAAAATCTTTTCCGACAAAAAATTTATTTTGTGAACCAGAAACGTAAAAAAATACATCTAAGCGGTTTTGGATAGGAAATTAAATTCTGAGTTCAATGATATAATTATATTCAAAATTACGTTTAAGATGTTAGCCTTTCCTCTATAAATGTCTTTCGCGACAAAAAATTTATTTTGTGAAAAGGAAACGTTAAAATATACATCTAAGCGGTTTTGGATAGAGAATTAAATTCTGTGTTCAATGATATAATTATATTCAAAATTACGTTTAAGATGTTAGCCTTTCCTCTATAAATGTCTTTCTCGACAAAAAATTTATTTTGTGAAAAGGAAACGTTAAAATATACATCTAAGCGGTTTTGGATAGGAAATTAAATTCTGAGTTCAATGATATAATTATATTCAAAATTACGTTTAAGATGTTAGCATTTCCCCTATAAATGTCTTTCGCGACAAAAAATTTATTTTGTGAAACGGAAACGTAAAAAATACATCTAAGCGGTTTTGGATAGGAAATTAAATTCTGTGTTCAATGATATAATTATATTCAAAATTACGTTTAAGATGTTAGCCTTTCCCCTATAAATGTCTTTCGCGACAAAAAATTTATTTTGTGAAACGGAAACGTAAAAAAATACATCTAAGCGGTTTTGGATAGGAAATTTAATTCTGAGTTCAATGATATAATTATATTCAAAATCTTTTCCGACAAAAAATTTATTTTGTGAACCAGAAACGTAAAAAAATACATCTAAGCGGTTTTGGATAGGAAATTAAATTCTGAGTTCAATGATATAATTATATTCAAAATTACGTTTAAGATGTTAGCCTTTCCTCTATAAATGTCTTTCGCGACAAAAAATTTATTTTGTGAAAAGGAAACGTTAAAATATACATCTAAGCGGTTTTGGATAGAGAATTAAATTCTGTGTTCAATGATATAATTATATTCAAAATTACGTTTAAGATGTTAGCCTTTCCTCTATAAATGTCTTTCTCGACAAAAAATTTATTTTGTGAAAAGGAAACGTTAAAATATACATCTAAGCGGTTTTGGATAGGAAATTAAATTCTGAGTTCAATGATATAATTATATTCAAAATTACGTTTAAGATGTTAGCATTTCCCCTATAAATGTCTTTCGCGACAAAAAATTTATTTTGTGAATCGGAAACGTAAAAAAATACATCTAAACGGTTTTGGATAGAGAATTAAATTCTGAGTTCAATGATATAATTATATTCAAAATTACGCTTAAGATGTTAGCCATTCCTCTATAAATGTCTTTCGCGACAAACAATTTATTTTGTGAAACGGAAACGTAAAAAAATACATCTAAGCGGTTTTGGATAGAGAATTAAATTCTGAGTTCAATGATATAATTATATTTAAAATTACGTTTAAGATGTTAGCCTTTCCCCTATAAATGTCTTTCGCGACAAAAATTTATTTTGTGAACCTTAGACGTAAAAAAATACATCTAAGCGGTTTTGGATAGGAAATTAAATTCTGAGTTCAATGATATAATTATATTCAAAATCTTTTCCGACAAAAAATTTATTTTGTGAACCAGAAACGTAAAAAAATTCATCTAAGCGGTTTTGGATAGGAAATTAAATTCTGAGTTGAATGATATAATTATATTCAAAATTACGTTTAAGATGTTAGCCTTTCCTCTATAAATGTCTTTCGCGACAAAAAATTTATTTTGTGAAAAGGAAACGTTAAAATATACATCTAAGCGGTTTTGGATAGGAAATTAAATTCTGTGTTCAATGATATAATTATATTCAAAATTACGTTTAAGATGTTAGCCTTTCCCCTATAAATGTCTTTCGCGACAAAAAATTTATTTTGTGAAACGGAAACGTAAAAAAATACATCTAAGCGGTTTTGGATAGGAAATTAAATTCTGTGTTCAATGATATAATTATATTCCAAATTACGTTTAAGATGTTAGCCTTTCCCCTATAAATGTCTTTCGCGACAAAAAATTTATTTTGTGAAACGGAAACGTAAAAAAATACATCTAAGCGGTTTTGGATAGGAAATTAAATTCTGAGTTCAATGATATAATTATATTCAAAATCTTTTCCGACAAAAAATTTATTTTGAGAACCAGAAACGTAAAAAAATACATCTAAGCGGTTTTGGATAGGAAATTAAATTCTGAGTTCAATGATATAATTATATTCAAAATTACGTTTAAGATGTTAGCCTTTCCTCTATAAATGTCTTTCGCGACAAAAAATTTATTTTGTGAAAAGGAAACGTTAAAATATACATCTAAGCGGTTTTGGATAGAGAATTAAATTCTGTGTTCAATGATATAATTATATTCAAAATTAGGTTTAAGATGTTAGCCTTTCCCCTATAAATGTCTTTCGCGACAAAAAATTTATTTTGTGAACGTAAAAAAATACATCTAAGCGGTTTTGGATAGGAAATTAAATTCTGTGTTCAATGATATAATTATATTCAAAATTACGTTTAAGATGTTAGCCTTTTCCCTATAAATGTCTTTCGCGACAAAAAATTTATTTTGTGAAACGGAAACGTTAAAATATACAACTAAGCGGTTTTGGATAGAGAATTAAATTCTGTGTTCAATGATATAATTATATTCAAAATTACGTTTAAGATGTTAGCCTTTCCCATATAAATGTCTTTCGCGATAAAATATTTATTTTGTGAACGTAAAAAAATACATCTAAGCGGTTTTGGATAGGAAATTAAATTCTGTGTTCAATGATATAATTATATTCAAAATTACGTTTAAGATGTTAGCCTTTCCCCTATAAATGTCTTTCGCGACAAAAAATTTATTTTGTGAAACGGAAACGTAAAAAAATACATCTAAGCGGTTTTGGATAGGAAATTAAATTCTGTGTTCAATGATATAATTATATTCAAAATTACGTTTAAGATGTTAGCCTTTCCCCTATAAATGTCTTTCGCGACAAAAAATTTATTTTGTGAAACGGAAACGTAAAAAAATACATCTAAGCGGTTTTGGATAGGAAATTAAATTCTGAGTTCAATGATATAATTATATTCAAAATCTTTTCCGACAAAAAATTTATTTTGTGAACCAGAAACGTAAAAAAATACATCTAAGCGGTTTTGGATAGGAAATTAAATTCTGAGTTCAATGATATAATTATATTCAAAATTACGTTTAAGATGTTAGCCTTTCCTCTATAAATGTCTTTCTCGACAAAAAATATATTTTGTGAAAAGGAAACGTTAAAATATACATCTAAGCGGTTTTGGATAGGAAATTAAATTCTGAGTTCAATGATATAATTATATTCAAAATTACGTTTAAGATGTTAGCCTTTCCTCTATAAATGTCTTTCGCGACAAAAAATTTATTTTGTGAAACGGAAACGTAAAAAAATACATCTAAGCGGTTTTGGATAGAGAATTAAATTCTGAGTTCAATGATATAATTATATTCAAAATTACGTTTAAGATGTTAGCCTTTCCTCTATAAATGTCTTTCGCGACAAAAAATTTATTTTGTGAAACGGAAACGTAAAAAAATACATCTAAGCGGTTTTGGATAGAGAATTAAATTCTGAGTTCAATGATATAATTATATTCAAAATTACGTTTAAGATGTTAGCCTTTCCTCTATAAATGTCTTTCTCGACAAAAAATATATTTTGTGAAAAGGAAACGTTAAAATATACATCTAAGCGGTTTTGGATAGGAAATTAAATTCTGAGTTCAATGATATAATTATATTCAAAATTACGTTTAAGATGTTAGCCTTTCCTCTATAAATGTCTTTCGCGACAAAAAATTTATTTTGTGAAACGGAAACGTAAAAAAATACATCTAAGCGGTTTTGGATAGAGAATTAAATTCTGAGTTCAATGATATAATTATATTCAAAATTACGTTTAAGATGTTAGCCTTTCCCCTATAAATGTCTTTCGCGACAAAAAATTTATTTTGTGAAACGGAAACGTTAAAATATACATCTAAGCGGTTTTGGATAGAGAATTAAATTCTGTGTTCAATGATATAATTATATTCAAAATTACGTTTAAGATGTTAGCCTTTCCCATATAAATGTCTTTCGCGATAAAATATTTATTTTGTGAACGTAAAAAAATACATCTAAGCGGTTTTGGATAGGAAATTAAATTCTGAGTTCAATGATATAATTATATTCAAAATTACGTTTAAGATGTTAGCCTTTCCTCTATAAATGTCTTTCTCGACAAAAAATATATTTTGTGAAAAGGAAACGTTAAAATATACATCTAAGCGGTTTTGGATAGGAAATTAAATTCTGAGTTCAATGATATAATTATATTCAAAATTACGTTTAAGATGTTAGCCTTTCCTCTATAAATGTCTTTCGCGACAAAAAATTTATTTTGTGAAACGGAAACGTAAAAAAATACATCTAAGCGGTTTTGGATAGAGAATTAAATTCTGAGTTCAATGATATAATTATATTCAAAATTACGTTTAAGATGTTAGCCTTTCCTCTATAAATGTCTTTCGCGACAAAAAATTTATTTTGTGAAAAGGAAACGTTAAAAAATACATCTAAGCGGTTTTGGATAGAGAATTAAATTCTGTGTTCAATGATATAATTATATTCAAAATTACGTTTAAGATGTTAGCCTTTCCTCTATAAATGTCTTTCTCGACAAAAAATTTATTTTGTGAAACGGAAACGTAAAAAAATACATCTAAGCGGTTTTGGATAGAGAATTAAATTCTGTGTTCAATGATATAATTATATTCAAAATTACGTTTAAGATGTTAGCCTTTCCTCTATAAATGTCTTTCTCGACAAAAATCTATTTTGTGAACCGGAAACGTAAAAAAATACATCTAAGCGGTTAAATTCTGAGTTTAATGATATAATTATATTCAAAATTACGTTTAAGATGTTAGCCTTTCCTCTATAAATGTCTTTCGCGACAAAAATCTATTTTGTGAACCGGAAACGTAAAAAAATACATCTAAGCGGTTTAATTCTGAGTTTAATGATATAATTATATTCAAAATTACGTTTAAGATGTTAGCCTTTCCCATATAAATGTCTTTCGCGACAAAAATCTATTTTGTGAACCGGAAACGTAAAAAAATACATCTAAGCGGTTAAATTCTGAGTTTAATGATATAATTATATTCAAAATTACGTTTAAGATGTTAGCCTTTCCTCTATAAATGTCTTTCTCGACAAAAAATTTATTTTGTGAAAAGGAAACGTTAAAATATACATCTAAGCGGTTTTGGATAGGAAATTAAATTCTGAGTTCAATGATATAATTATATTCAAAATTACGTTTAAGATGTTAGCCTTTCCTCTATAAATGTCTTTCGCGACAAAAAATTTATTTTGTGAAACGGAAACGTAAAAAAATACATCTAAGCGGTTTTGGATAGAGAATTAAATTCTGAGTTCAATGATATAATTATATTCAAAATTACGTTTAAGATGTTAGCCTTTCCTCTATAAATGTCTTTCGCGACAAAAAATTTATTTTGTGAAAAGGAAACGTTAAAAAATACATCTAAGCGGTTTTGGATAGAGAATTAAATTCTGTGTTCAATGATATAATTATATTCAAAATTACGTTTAAGATGTTAGCCTTTCCTCTATAAATGTCTTTCTCGACAAAAAATTTATTTTGTGAAACGGAAACGTAAAAAAATACATCTAAGCGGTTTTGGATAGAGAATTAAATTCTGTGTTCAATGATATAATTATATTCAAAATTACGTTTAAGATGTTAGCCTTTCCTCTATAAATGTCTTTCTCGACAAAAATCTATTTTGTGAACCGGAAACGTAAAAAAATACATCTAAGCGGTTAAATTCTGAGTTTAATGATATAATTATATTCAAAATTACGTTTAAGATGTTAGCCTTTCCTCTATAAATGTCTTTCGCGACAAAAATCTATTTTGTGAACCGGAAACGTAAAAAAATACATCTAAGCGGTTTAATTCTGAGTTTAATGATATAATTATATTCAAAATTACGTTTAAGATGTTAGCCTTTCCCATATAAATGTCTTTCGCGACAAAAATCTATTTTGTGAACCGGAAACGTAAAAAAATACATCTAAGCGGTTAAATTCTGAGTTCAATGATATAATTATATTCAAAATTACGCTTAAGATGTTAGCCATTCCTCTATAAATGTCTTTCGCGACAAACAATTTATTTTGTGAAACGGAAACGTAAAAAAATACATCTAAGCGGTTTTGGATAGAGAATTAAATTCTGAGTTCAATGATATAATTATATTTAAAATTACGTTTAAGATGTTAGCCTTTCCCCTATAAATGTCTTTCGCGACAAAAATTTATTTTGTGAACCTTAGACGTAAAAAAATACATCTAAGCGGTTAAATTCTGAGTTTAATGATATAATTATATTCAAAATTACGTTTAAGATGTTAGCCTTTCCCATATAAATGTCTTTCGCGATAAAATATTTATTTTGTGAACGTAAAAAAATACATCTAAGCGGTTTTGGATAGAGAATTAAATTCTGAGTTCAATGATATAATTATATTCAAAATTTCGCTTAAGATGTTAGCCATTCCTCTATAAATGTCTTTCGCGACAAACAATTTATTTTGTGAAACGGAAACGTAAAAAAATACATCTAAGCGGTTTTGGATAGAGAATTAAATTCTGAGTTCAATGATATAATTATATTTAAAATTACGTTTAAGATGTTAGCCTTTCCCCTATAAATGTCTTTCGCGACAAAAATTTATTTTGTGAACCTTAGACGTAAAAAAATACATCTAAGCGGTTAAATTCTGAGTTTAATGATATAATTATATTCAAAATTACGTTTAAGATGTTAGCCTTTCCCATATAAATGTCTTTCGCGATAAAATATTTATTTTGTGAACGTAAAAAAATACATCTAAGCGGTTTTGGATAGGAAATTAAATTCTGTGTTCAATGATATAATTATATTCAAAATTACGTTTAAGATGTTAGCCTTTCCTCTATAAATGTCTTTCTCGACAAAAAATTTATTTTGTGAAACGGAAACGTAAAAAAATACATCTAAGCGGTTTTGGATAGAGAATTAAATTCTGTGTTCAATGATATAATTATATTCAAAATTACGTTTAAGATGTTAGCCTTTCCCCTATAAATGTCTTTCGCGACAAAAATCTATTTTGTGAACCGGAAACGTAAAAAAATACATCTAAGCGGTTAAATTCTGAGTTTAATGATATAATTATATTCAAAATTACGTCTAAGATGTTAGCCTTTCCCCTATAAATGTCTTTCGCGACAAAAAATTTATTTTGTGAACCGGAAACGTAAAAAAATACATTTAAGCAGTTTTGGATAGAGAATTAGATTCTGAGTTCAATGATATAATTATATTCAAAATTACGTTTAAGATGTTAGCCTTTCCCCTATAAATGTCTTTCGCGACAAAATATTTATTTTGTGAACCGGAAACGTAAAAAAATACATCTAAGCAGTTTTGGGTAGAGAATTAGATTCTGAGTTCAATGATATAATTATATTCAAAATTACGTTTAAGATGTTAGCCTTTCCCCTATAAATGTCTTTCGCGACAAAAATTTATTTTGTGAACCGGAAACGTAAAAAAATACATCTAAGCGGTGTTGGATAGGAAATTAAATTCTAAGTTCAATATAATTATATTCAAAATTACGTTTAAGATAATAGCCTTTCCTCTATAAATGTCTTTCACGACAAAAATTTATTTTGTGAAACGGAAACGTAAAAAAATACATCTAAGCGGTTTTGGATAGAGAATTAAATTCTGTGTTCAATGATATAATTATATTCAAAATTACGTTTAAGATGTTAGCCTTTCCTCTATAAATGTCTTTCTCGACAAAAATCTATTTTGTGAACCGGAAACGTAAAAAAATACATCTAAGCGCTTAAATTCTGAGTTTAATGATATAATTATATTCAAAATTACGTTTAAGATGTTAGCCTTTCCTCTATAAATGTCTTTCGCGACAAAAATCTATTTTGTGAACCGTAAACGTAAAAAAATACATCTAAGCGGTTTAATTCTGAGTTTAATGATATAATTATATTCAAAATTACGTTTAAGATGTTAGCCTTTCCCATATAAATGTCTTTCGCGACAAAAATCTATTTTGTGAACCGGAAACGTAAAAAAATACATCTAAGCGGTTAAATTCTGAGTTTAATGATATAATTATATTCAAAATTACGTTTAAGATGTTAGCCTTTCCTCTATAAATGTCTTTCTCGACAAAAAATTTATTTTGTGAAAAGGAAACGTTAAAATATACATATAAGCGGTTTTGGATAGGAAATTAAATTCTGAGTTCAATGATATAATTATATTCAAAATTACGTTTAAGATGTTAGCCTTTCCCATATAAATGTCTTTCGCGACAAAAATCTATTTTGTGAACCGGAAACGTAAAAAAATACATCTAAGCGGTTAAATTCTGAGTTTAATGATATAATTATATTCAAAATTACGTTTAAGATGTTAGCCTTTCCCATATAAATGTCTTTCGCGACAAAAATCTATTTTGTGAACCGGAAACGTAAAAAAATACATCTAAGCGGTTAAATTCTGAGTTTAATGATATAATTATATTCAAAATTACGTTTAAGATGTTAGCCTTTCCCCTATAAATGTCTTTCGCGACAAAAATCTATTTTGTGAACCGGAAACGTAAAAAAATACATCTAAGCTGTTAAATTCTGAGTTTAATGATATAATTATATTCAAAATTACGTTTAAGATGTTAGCCTTTCCCATATAAATGTCTTTCGCGACAAAAATTTATTTTGTGAACCGGAAACGTAAAAAAATACATCTAAGCGGTTAAATTCTGACTTTAATGATATAATTATATTCAAAATTACGTTTAAGATGTTAGCCTTTCCTCTATAAATGTCTTTCTCGACAAAAAATTTATTTTGTGAAAAGGAAACGTTAAAATATACATCTAAGCGGTTTTGGATAGGAAATTAAATTCTGAGTTCAATGATATAATTATATTCAAAATTACGTTTAAGATGTTAGCCTTTCCTCTATAAATGTCTTTCTCGACAAAAAATTTATTTTGTGAAAAGGAAACGTTAAAATATACATCTAAGCGGTTTTGGATAGGAAATTAAATTCTGAGTTCAATGATATAATTATATTCAAAATTAAGTTTAAGATGTTAGCATTTCCCCTATAAATGTCTTTCGCGACAAAAAATTTATTTTGTGAAACGGAAACGTAAAAAAATACATCTAAGCGGTTTTGGATAGAGAATTAAATTCTGAGTTCAATGATATAATTATATTCAAAATTACGCTTAAGATGTTAGCCATTCCTCTATAAATGTCTTTCGCGACAAACAATTTATTTTGTGAAACGGAAACGTAAAAAAATACATCTAAGCGGTTTTGGATAGAGAATTAAATTCTGAGTTCAATGATATAATTATATTTAAAATTACGTTTAAGATGTTAGCCTTTCCCCTATAAATGTCTTTCGCGACAAAAATTTATTTTGTGAACCTTAGACGTAAAAAAATACATCTAAGCGGTTAAATTCTGAGTTTAATGATATAATTATATTCAAAATTACGTTTAAGATGTTAGCCTTTCCCATATAAATGTCTTTCGCGATAAAATATTTATTTTGTGAACGTAAAAAAATACATCTAAGCGGTTTTGGATAGGAAATTAAATTCTGTGTTCAATGATATAATTATATTCAAAATTACGTTTAAGATGTTAGCCTTTCCCCTATAAATGTCTTTCGCGACAAAAAATTTATTTTGTGAAACGAAACGTAAAAAAATACATCTAAGCGGTTTTGGATAGGAAATTAAATTCTGTGTTCAATGATATAATTATATTCAAAATTACGTTTAAGATGTTAGCCTTTCCCCTATAAATGTCTTTCGCGACAAAAAATTTATTTTGTGAAACGGAAACGTAAAAAAATACATCTAAGCGGTTTTGGATAGGAAATTAAATTCTGAGTTCAATGATATAATTATATTCAAAATCTTTTCCGACAAAAAATTTATTTTGTGAACCAGAAACGTAAAAAAATACATCTAAGCGGTTTTGGATAGGAAATTAAATTCTGAGTTCAATGATATAATTATATTCAAAATTACGTTTAAGATGTTAGCCTTTCCTCTATAAATGTCTTTCGCGACAAAAAATTTATTTTGTGAAAAGGAAACGTTAAAATATACATCTAAGCGGTTTTGGATAGAGAATTAAATTCTGTGTTCAATGATATAATTATATTCAAAATTACGTTTAAGATGTTAGCCTTTCCTCTATAAATGTCTTTCTCGACAAAAAATTTATTTTGTGAAAAGGAAACGTTAAAATATACATCTAAGCGGTTTTGGATAGGAAATTAAATTCTGAGTTCAATGATATAATTATATTCAAAATTACGTTTAAGATGTTAGCATTTCCCCTATAAATGTCTTTCGCGACAAAAAATTTATTTTGTGAAACGGAAACGTAAAAAATACATCTAAGCGGTTTTGGATAGGAAATTAAATTCTGTGTTCAATGATATAATTATATTCAAAATTACGTTTAAGATGTTAGCCTTTCCCCTATAAATGTCTTTCGCGACAAAAAATTTATTTTGTGAAACGGAAACGTAAAAAAATACATCTAAGCGGTTTTGGATAGGAAATTTAATTCTGAGTTCAATGATATAATTATATTCAAAATCTTTTCCGACAAAAAATTTATTTTGTGAACCAGAAACGTAAAAAAATACATCTAAGCGGTTTTGGATAGGAAATTAAATTCTGAGTTCAATGATATAATTATATTCAAAATTACGTTTAAGATGTTAGCCTTTCCTCTATAAATGTCTTTCGCGACAAAAAATTTATTTTGTGAAAAGGAAACGTTAAAATATACATCTAAGCGGTTTTGGATAGAGAATTAAATTCTGTGTTCAATGATATAATTATATTCAAAATTACGTTTAAGATGTTAGCCTTTCCTCTATAAATGTCTTTCTCGACAAAAAATTTATTTTGTGAAAAGGAAACGTTAAAATATACATCTAAGCGGTTTTGGATAGGAAATTAAATTCTGAGTTCAATGATATAATTATATTCAAAATTACGTTTAAGATGTTAGCATTTCCCCTATAAATGTCTTTCGCGACAAAAAATTTATTTTGTGAATCGGAAACGTAGAAAAATACATCTAAGCGGTTTTGGATAGAGAATTAAATTCTGAGTTCAATGATATAATTATATTCAAAATTACGCTTAAGATGTTAGCCATTCCTCTATAAATGTCTTTCGCGACAAACAATTTATTTTGTGAAACGGAAACGTAAAAAAATACATCTAAGCGGTTTTGGATAGAGAATTAAATTCTGAGTTCAATGATATAATTATATTTAAAATTACGTTTAAGATGTTAGCCTTTCCCCTATAAATGTCTTTCGCGACAAAAATTTATTTTGTGAACCTTAGACGTAAAAAAATACATCTAAGCGGTTTTGGATAGGAAATTAAATTCTGAGTTCAATGATATAATTATATTCAAAATCTTTTCCGACAAAAAATTTATTTTGTGAACCAGAAACGTAAAAAAATTCATCTAAGCGGTTTTGGATAGGAAATTAAATTCTGAGTTGAATGATATAATTATATTCAAAATTACGTTTAAGATGTTAGCCTTTCCTCTATAAATGTCTTTCGCGACAAAAAATTTATTTTGTGAAAAGGAAACGTTAAAATATACATCTAAGCGGTTTTGGATAGGAAATTAAATTCTGTGTTCAATGATATAATTATATTCAAAATTACGTTTAAGATGTTAGCCTTTCCCCTATAAATGTCTTTCGCGACAAAAAATTTATTTTGTGAAACGGAAACGTAAAAAAATACATCTAAGCGGTTTTGGATAGGAAATTAAATTCTGTGTTCAATGATATAATTATATTCCAAATTACGTTTAAGATGTTAGCCTTTCCCCTATAAATGTCTTTCGCGACAAAAAATTTATTTTGTGAAACGGAAACGTAAAAAAATACATCTAAGCGGTTTTGGATAGGAAATTAAATTCTGAGTTCAATGATATAATTATATTCAAAATCTTTTCCGACAAAAAATTTATTTTGAGAACCAGAAACGTAAAAAAATACATCTAAGCGGTTTTGGATAGGAAATTAAATTCTGAGTTCAATGATATAATTATATTCAAAATTACGTTTAAGATGTTAGCCTTTCCTCTATAAATGTCTTTCGCGACAAAAAATTTATTTTGTGAAAAGGAAACGTTAAAATATACATCTAAGCGGTTTTGGATAGAGAATTAAATTCTGTGTTCAATGATATAATTATATTCAAAATTACGTTTAAGATGTTAGCCTTTCCCCTATAAATGTCTTTCGCGACAAAAAATTTATTTTGTGAACGTAAAAAAATACATCTAAGCGGTTTTGGATAGGAAATTAAATTCTGTGTTCAATGATATAATTATATTCAAAATTACGTTTATGATGTTAGCCTTTTCCCTATAAATGTCTTTCGCGACAAAAAATTTATTTTGTGAAACGGAAACGTTAAAATATACAACTAAGCGGTTTTGGATAGAGAATTAAATTCTGTGTTCAATGATATAATTATATTCAAAATTACGTTTAAGATGTTAGCCTTTCCCATATAAATGTCTTTCGCGATAAAATATTTATTTTGTGAACGTAAAAAAATACATCTAAGCGGTTTTGGATAGGAAATTAAATTCTGTGTTCAATGATATAATTATATTCAAAATTACGTTTAAGATGTTAGCCTTTCCCCTATAAATGTCTTTCGCGACAAAAAATTTATTTTGTGAAACGGAAACGTAAAAAAATACATCTAAGCGGTTTTGGATAGGAAATTAAATTCTGTGTTCAATGATATAATTATATTCAAAATTACGTTTAAGATGTTAGCCTTTCCCCTATAAATGTCTTTCGCGACAAAAAATTTATTTTGTGAAACGGAAACGTAAAAAAATACATCTAAGCGGTTTTGGATAGGAAATTAAATTCTGAGTTCAATGATATAATTATATTCAAAATCTTTTCCGACAAAAAATTTATTTTGTGAACCAGAAACGTAAAAAAATACATCTAAGCGGTTTTGGATAGGAAATTAAATTCTGAGTTCAATGATATAATTATATTCAAAATTACGTTTAAGATGTTAGCCTTTCCTCTATAAATGTCTTTCTCGACAAAAAATATATTTTGTGAAAAGGAAACGTTAAAATATACATCTAAGCGGTTTTGGATAGGAAATTAAATTCTGAGTTCAATGATATAATTATATTCAAAATTACGTTTAAGATGTTAGCCTTTCCTCTATAAATGTCTTTCGCGACAAAAAATTTATTTTGTGAAACGGAAACGTAAAAAAATACATCTAAGCGGTTTTGGATAGAGAATTAAATTCTGAGTTCAATGATATAATTATATTCAAAATTACGTTTAAGATGTTAGCCTTTCCTCTATAAATGTCTTTCGCGACAAAAAATTTATTTTGTGAAACGGAAACGTAAAAAAATACATCTAAGCGGTTTTGGATAGAGAATTAAATTCTGAGTTCAATGATATAATTATATTCAAAATTACGTTTAAGATGTTAGCCTTTCCTCTATAAATGTCTTTCTCGACAAAAAATATATTTTGTGAAAAGGAAACGTTAAAATATACATCTAAGCGGTTTTGGATAGGAAATTAAATTCTGAGTTCAATGATATAATTATATTCAAAATTACGTTTAAGATGTTAGCCTTTCCTCTATAAATGTCTTTCGCGACAAAAAATTTATTTTGTGAAACGGAAACGTAAAAAAATACATCTAAGCGGTTTTGGATAGAGAATTAAATTCTGAGTTCAATGATATAATTATATTCAAAATTACGTTTAAGATGTTAGCCTTTCCCCTATAAATGTCTTTCGCGACAAAAAATTTATTTTGTGAAACGGAAACGTTAAAATATACATCTAAGCGGTTTTGGATAGAGAATTAAATTCTGTGTTCAATGATATAATTATATTCAAAATTACGTTTAAGATGTTAGCCTTTCCCATATAAATGTCTTTCGCGATAAAATATTTATTTTGTGAACGTAAAAAAATACATCTAAGCGGTTTTGGATAGGAAATTAAATTCTGAGTTCAATGATATAATTATATTCAAAATTACGTTTAAGATGTTAGCCTTTCCTCTATAAATGTCTTTCTCGACAAAAAATATATTTTGTGAAAAGGAAACGTTAAAATATACATCTAAGCGGTTTTGGATAGGAAATTAAATTCTGAGTTCAATGATATAATTATATTCAAAATTACGTTTAAGATGTTAGCCTTTCCTCTATAAATGTCTTTCGCGACAAAAAATTTATTTTGTGAAACGGAAACGTAAAAAAATACATCTAAGCGGTTTTGGATAGAGAATTAAATTCTGAGTTCAATGATATAATTATATTCAAAATTACGTTTAAGATGTTAGCCTTTCCTCTATAAATGTCTTTCGCGACAAAAAATTTATTTTGTGAAAAGGAAACGTTAAAAAATACATCTAAGCGGTTTTGGATAGAGAATTAAATTCTGTGTTCAATGATATAATTATATTCAAAATTACGTTTAAGATGTTAGCCTTTCCTCTATAAATGTCTTTCTCGACAAAAAATTTATTTTGTGAAACGGAAACGTAAAAAAATACATCTAAGCGGTTTTGGATAGAGAATTAAATTCTGTGTTCAATGATATAATTATATTCAAAATTACGTTTAAGATGTTAGCCTTTCCTCTATAAATGTCTTTCTCGACAAAAATCTATTTTGTGAACCGGAAACGTAAAAAAATACATCTAAGCGGTTAAATTCTGAGTTTAATGATATAATTATATTCAAAATTACGTTTAAGATGTTAGCCTTTCCTCTATAAATGTCTTTCGCGACAAAAATCTATTTTGTGAACCGGAAACGTAAAAAAATACATCTAAGCGGTTTAATTCTGAGTTTAATGATATAATTATATTCAAAATTACGTTTAAGATGTTAGCCTTTCCCATATAAATGTCTTTCGCGACAAAAATCTATTTTGTGAACCGGAAACGTAAAAAAATACATCTAAGCGGTTAAATTCTGAGTTTAATGATATAATTATATTCAAAATTACGTTTAAGATGTTAGCCTTTCCTCTATAAATGTCTTTCTCGACAAAAAATTTATTTTGTGAAAAGGAAACGTTAAAATATGCATCTAAGCGGTTTTGGATAGGAAATTAAATTCTGAGTTCAATGATATAATTATATTCAAAATTACGTTTAAGATGTTAGCCTTTCCTCTATAAATGTCTTTCTCGACAAAAAATTTATTTTGTGAAAAGGAAACGTTAAAATATACATCTAAGCGGTTTTGGATAGGAAATTAAATTCTGAGTTCAATGATATAATTATATTCAAAATTAAGTTTAAGATGTTAGCATTTCCCCTATAAATGTCTTTCGCGACAAAAAATTTATTTTGTGAAACGGAAACGTAAAAAAATACATCTAAGCGGTTTTGGATAGAGAATTAAATTCTGAGTTCAATGATATAATTATATTCAAAATTACGCTTAAGATGTTAGCCATTCCTCTATAAATGTCTTTCGCGACAAACAATTTATTTTGTGAAACGGAAACGTAAAAAAATACATCTAAGCGGTTTTGGATAGAGAATTAAATTCTGAGTTCAATGATATAATTATATTTAAAATTACGTTTAAGATGTTAGCCTTTCCCCTATAAATGTCTTTCGCGACAAAAATTTATTTTGTGAACCTTAGACGTAAAAAAATACATCTAAGCGGTTAAATTCTGAGTTTAATGATATAATTATATTCAAAATTACGTTTAAGATGTTAGCCTTTCCCATATAAATGTCTTTCGCGATAAAATATTTATTTTGTGAACGTAAAAAAATACATCTAAGCGGTTTTGGATAGAGAATTAAATTCTGAGTTCAATGATATAATTATATTCAAAATTTCGCTTAAGATGTTAGCCATTCCTCTATAAATGTCTTTCGCGACAAACAATTTATTTTGTGAAACGGAAACGTAAAAAAATACATCTAAGCGGTTTTGGATAGAGAATTAAATTCTGAGTTCAATGATATAATTATATTTAAAATTACGTTTAAGATGTTAGCCTTTCCCCTATAAATGTCTTTCGCGACAAAAATTTATTTTGTGAACCTTAGACGTAAAAAAATACATCTAAGCGGTTAAATTCTGAGTTTAATGATATAATTATATTCAAAATTACGTTTAAGATGTTAGCCTTTCCCATATAAATGTCTTTCGCGATAAAATATTTATTTTGTGAACGTAAAAAAATACATCTAAGCGGTTTTGGATAGGAATTAAATTCTGTGTTCAATGATATAATTATATTCAAAATTACGTTTAAGATGTTAGCCTTTCCTCTATAAATGTCTTTCTCGACAAAAAATTTATTTTGTGAAACGGAAACGTAAAAAAATACATCTAAGCGGTTTTGGATAGAGAATTAAATTCTGTGTTCAATGATATAATTATATTCAAAATTACGTTTAAGATGTTAGCCTTTCCTCTATAAATGTCTTTCTCGACAAAAATCTATTTTGTGAACCGGAAACGTAAAAAAATACATCTAAGCGGTTAAATTCTGAGTTCAATGATATAATTATATTCAAAATTACGTTTAAGATGTTAGCCTTTCCCATATAAATGTCTTTCGCGACAAAAATCTATTTTGTGAACCGGAAACGTAAAAAAATACATCTAAGCGGTTAAATTCTGAGTTTAATGATATAATTATATTCAAAATTACGTTTAAGATGTTAGCCTTTCCCATATAAATGTCTTTCGCGACAAAAATCTATTTTGTGAACCGGAAACGTAAAAAAATACATCTAAGCGGTTAAATTCTGAGTTTAATGATATAATTATATTCAAAATTACGTTTAAGATGTTAGCCTTTCCCCTATAAATGTCTTTCGCGACAAAAATCTATTTTGTGAACCGGAAACGTAAAAAAATACATCTAAGCTGTTAAATTCTGAGTTTAATGATATAATTATATTCAAAATTACGTTTAAGATGTTAGCCTTTCCCATATAAATGTCTTTCGCGACAAAAATCTATTTTGTGAACCGGAAACGTAAAAAAATACATCTAAGCGGTTAAATTCTGACTTTAATGATATAATTATATTCAAAATTACGTTTAAGATGTTAGCCTTTTCTCTATAAATGTCTTTCTCGACAAAAAATTTATTTTGTGAAAAGGAAACGTTAAAATATACATCTAAGCGGTTTTGGATAGGAAATTAAATTCTGAGTTCAATGATATAATTATATTCAAAATTACGTTTAAGATGTTAGCCTTTCCTCTATAAATGTCTTTCTCGACAAAAAATTTATTTTGTGAAAAGGAAACGTTAAAATATACATCTAAGCGGTTTTGGATAGGAAATTAAATTCTGAGTTCAATGATATAATTATATTCAAAATTAAGTTTAAGATGTTAGCATTTCCCCTATAAATGTCTTTCGCGACAAAAAATTTATTTTGTGAAACGGAAACGTAAAAAAATACATCTAAGCGGTTTTGGATAGAGAATTAAATTCTGAGTTCAATGATATAATTATATTCAAAATTACGCTTAAGATGTTAGCCATTCCTCTATAAATGTCTTTCGCGACAAACAATTTATTTTGTGAAACGGAAACGTAAAAAAATACATCTAAGCGGTTTTGGATAGAGAATTAAATTCTGAGTTCAATGATATAATTATATTTAAAATTACGTTTAAGATGTTAGCCTTTCCCCTATAATTGTCTTTCGCGACAAAAATTTATTTTGTGAACCTTAGACGTAAAAAAATACATCTAAGCGGTTAAATTCTGAGTTTAATGATATAATTATATTCAAAATTACGTTTAAGATGTTAGCCTTTCCCATATAAATGTCTTTCGCGATAAAATATTTATTTTGTGAACGTAAAAAAATACATCTAAGCGGTTTTGGATAGAGAATTAAATTCTGAGTTCAATGATATAATTATATTCAAAATTTCGCTTAAGATGTTAGCCATTCCTCTATAAATGTCTTTCGCGACAAACAATTTATTTTGTGAAACGGAAACGTAAAAAAATACATCTAAGCGGTTTTGGATAGAGAATTAAATTCTGAGTTCAATGATATAATTATATTTAAAATTACGTTTAAGATGTTAGCCTTTCCCCTATAAATGTCTTTCGCGACAAAAATTTATTTTGTGAACCTTAGACGTAAAAAAATACATCTAAGCGGTTAAATTCTGAGTTTAATGATATAATTATATTCAAAATTACGTTTAAGATGTTAGCCTTTCCCATATAAATGTCTTTCGCGATAAAATATTTATTTTGTGAACGTAAAAAAATACATCTAAGCGGTTTTGGATAGGAAATTAAATTCTGTGTTCAATGATATAATTATATTCAAAATTACGTTTAAGATGTTAGCCTTTCCCCTATAAATGTCTTTCGCGACAAAAAATTTATTTTGTGAAACGAAACGTAAAAAAATACATCTAAGCGGTTTTGGATAGGAAATTAAATTCTGTGTTCAATGATATAATTATATTCAAAATTACGTTTAAGATGTTAGCCTTTCCCCTATAAATGTCTTTCGCGACAAAAAATTTATTTTGTGAAACGGAAACGTAAAAAAATACATCTAAGCGGTTTTGGATAGGAAATTAAATTCTGAGTTCAATGATATAATTATATTCAAAATTACGTTTAAGATGTTAGCCTTTCCTCTATAAATGTCTTTCGCGACAAAAAATTTATTTTGTGAAAAGGAAACGTTAAAATATACATCTAAGCGGTTTTGGATAGAGAATTAAATTCTGTGTTCAATGATATAATTATATTCAAAATTACGTTTAAGATGTTAGCCTTTCCTCTATAAATGTCTTTCTCGACAAAAAATTTATTTTGTGAAAAGGAAACGTTAAAATATACATCTAAGCGGTTTTGGATAGGAAATTAAATTCTGAGTTCAATGATATAATTATATTCAAAATTACGTTTAAGATGTTAGCATTTCCCCTATAAATGTCTTTCGCGACAAAAAATTTATTTTGTGAAACGGAAACGTAAAAAAATACATCTAAGCGGTTTTGGATAGGAAATTAAATTCTGTGTTCAATGATATAATTATATTCAAAATTACGTTTAAGATGTTAGCCTTTCCCCTATAAATGTCTTTCGCGACAAAAAATTTATTTTGAGAAACGGAAACGTAAAAAAATACATCTAAACGGTTTTGGATAGGAAATTTAATTCTGAATTCAATGATATAATTATATTCAAAATCTTTTCCGACAAAAAATTTATTTTGTGAACCAGAAACGTAAAAAAATACATCTAAGCGGTTTTGGATAGGAAATTAAATTCTGAGTTCAATGATATAATTATATTCAAAATTACGTTTAAGATGTTAGCCTTTCCTCTATAAATGTCTTTCGCGACAAAAAATTTATTTTGTGAAAAGGAAACGTTAAAATATACATCTAAGCGGTTTTGGATAGAGAATTAAATTCTGTGTTCAATGATATAATTATATTCAAAATTACGTTTAAGATGTTAGCCTTTCCTCTATAAATGTCTTTCTCGACAAAAAATTTATTTTGTGAAAAGGAAACGTTAAAATATACATCTAAGCGGTTTTGGATAGAAAATTAAATTCTGAGTTCAATGATATAATTATATTCAAAATTACGTTTAAGATGTTAGCATTTCCCCTATAAATGTCTTTCGCGACAAAAAATTTATTTTGTGAATCGGAAACGTAAAAAAATACATCTAAGCGGTTTTGGATAGAGAATTAAATTCTGAGTTCAATGATATAATTATATTCAAAATAACGCTTAAGATGTTAGCCATTCCTCTATAAATGTCTTTCGCGACAAACAATTTATTTTGTGAAACGGAAACGTAAAAAAATACATCTAAGCGGTTTTGGATAGAGAATTAAATTCTGAGTTCAATGATATAATTATATTTAAAATTACGTTTAAGATGTTAGCCTTTCCCCTATAAATGTCTTTCGCGACAAAAATTTATTTTGTGAACCTTAGACGTAAAAAAATACATCTAAGCGGTTTTGGATAGGAAATTAAATTCTGAGTTCAATGATATAATTATATTCAAAATCTTTTCCGACAAAAAATTTATTTTGTGAACCAGAAACGTAAAAAAATACATCTAAGCGGTTTTGGATAGGAAATTAAATTCTGAGTTGAATGATATAATTATATTCAAAATTACGTTTAAGATGTTAGCCTTTCCTCTATAAATGTCTTTCGCGACAAAAAATTTATTTTGTGAAAAGGAAACGTTAAAATATACATCTAAGCGGTTTTGGATAGGAAATTAAATTCTGTGTTCAATGATATAATTATATTCAAAATTACGTTTAAGATGTTAGCCTTTCCCCTATAAATGTCTTTCGCGACAAAAAATTTATTTTGTGAAACGGAAACGTAAAAAAATACATCTAAGCGGTTTTGGATAGGAAATTAAATTCTGTGTTCAATGATATAATTATATTCAAAATTACGTTTAAGATGTTAGCCTTTCCCCTATAAATGTCTTTCGCGACAAAAAATTTATTTTGTGAAACGGAAACGTAAAAAAATACATCTAAGCGGTTTTGGATAGGAAATTAAATTCTGAGTTCAATGATATAATTATATTCAAAATCTTTTCCGACAAAAAATTTATTTTGAGAACCAGAAACGTAAAAAAATACATCTAAGCGGTTTTGGATAGGAAATTAAATTCTGAGTTCAATGATATAATTATATTCAAAATTACGTTTAAGATGTTAGCCTTTCCTCTATAAATGTCTTTCGCGACAAAAAATTTATTTTGTGAAAAGGAAACGTTAAAATATACATCTAAGCGGTTTTGGATAGAGAATTAAATTCTGTGTTCAATGATATAATTATATTCAAAATTACGTTTAAGATGTTAGCCTTTCCCCTATAAATGTCTTTCGCGACAAAAAATTTATTTTGTGAACGTAAAAAAATACATCTAAGCGGTTTTGGATAGGAAATTAAATTCTGTGTTCAATGATAAAATTATATTCAAAATTACGTTTAAGATGTTAGCCTTTTCCCTATAAATGTCTTTCGCGACAAAAAATTTATTTTGTGAAACGGAAACGTTAAAATATACATCTAAGCGGTTTGGGATAGAGAATTAAATTCTGTGTTCAATGATATAATTATATTCAAAATTACGTTTAAGATGTTAGCCTTTCCCATATAAATGTCTTTAGCGATAAAATATTTATTTTGTGAACGTAAAAAAATACATCTAAGCGGTTTTGGATAGGAAATTAAATTCTGTGTTCAATGATATAATTATATTCAAAATTACGTTTAAGATGTTAGCCTTTCCCCTATAAATGTCTTTCGCGACAAAAAATTTATTTTGTGAAACGGAAACGTAAAAAAATACATCTAAGCGGTTTTGGATAGGAAATTAAATTCTGTGTTCAATGATATAATTATATTCAAAATTACGTTTAAGATGTTAGCCTTTCCCCTATAAATGTCTTTCGCGACAAAAAATTTATTTTGTGAAACGGAAACGTAAAAAAATACATCTATGCGGTTTTGGATAGGAAATTAAATTCTGAGTTCAATGATATAATTATATTCAAAATTACGTTTAAGATGTTAGCATTTCCTCTATAAATGTCTTTCGCGACAAAAAATTTATTTTGTGAAAAGGAAACGTTAAAATATACATCTAAGCGGTTTTGGATAGAGAATTAAATTCTGTGTTCAATGATATAATTATATTCAAAATTACGTTTAAGATGTTAGCCTTTCCTCTATAAATGTCTTTCTCGACAAAAAATTTATTTTGTGAAAAGGAAACGTTAAAATATACATCTAAGCGGTTTTGGATAGGAAATTAAATTCTGTGTTCAATGATATAATTATATTCAAAATTACGTTTAAGATGTTAGCCTTTCCCCTATAAATGTCTTTCGCGACAAAAAATTTATTTTGTGAAACGGAAACGTAAAAAAATACATCTAAGCGGTTTTGGATAGGAAATTAAATTCTGTGTTCAATGATATAATTATATTCAAAATTACGTTTAAGATGTTAGCCTTTCCCCTATAAATGTCTTTCGCGACAAAAAATTTATTTTGTGAAACGGAAACGTAAAAAAATACATCTAAGCGGTTTTGGATAGGAAATTAAATTCTGTGTTCAATGATATAATTATATTCAAAATTACGTTTAAGATGTTAGCCTTTCCCCTATAAATGTCTTTCGCGACAAAAAATTTATTTTGTGAAACGGAAACGTAAAAAAATACATCTAAGCGGTTTTGGGTAGGAAATTAAATTCTGTGTTCAATGATATAATTATATTCAAAATTACGTTTAAGATGTTAGCCTTTCCTCTATAAATGTCTTTCGCGACAAAAAATTTATTTTGTGAAAAGGAAACGTTAAAATATACATCTAAGCGGTTTTGGATAGAGAATTAAATTCTGTGTTCAATGATATAATTATATTCAAAATTACGTTTAAGATGTTAGCCTTTCCTCTATAAATGTCTTTCTCGACAAAAAATTTATTTTGTGAAAAGGAAATGTTAAAATATACATCTAAGCGGTTTTGGATAGGAAATTAAATTCTGAGTTCAATGATATAATTGTATTCAAAATTACGTTTAAGATGTTAGCATTTCCCCTATAAATGTCTTTCGCGACAAAAAATTTATTTTGTGAAACGGAAACGTAAAAAAATACATCTAAGCGGTTTTGGATAGGAAATTAAATTCTGTGTTCAATGATATAATTATATTCAAAATTACGTTTAAGATGTTAGCCTTTCCCCTATAAATGTCTTTCGCGACAAAAAATTTATTTTGTGAAACGGAAACGTAAAAAAATACATCTAAGCGGTTTTGGATAGGAAATTAAATTCTGAGTTCAATGATATAATTATATTCAAAATCTTTTCCGACAAAAAATTTATTTTGTGAACCAGAAACGTAAAAAAATACATCTAAGCGGTTTTGGATAGGAAATTAAATTCTGAGTTCAATGATATAATTATATTCAAAATTACGTTTAAGATGTTAGCCTTTCCTCTATAAATGTCTTTCTCGACAAAAAATTTATTTTGTGAACCAGAAACGTAAAAAAATACATCTAAGCGGTTAAATTCTGAGTTTAAAGATAAATTATATTCAAAATTACGTTTAAGATGTTAGCCTTTCCTCTATAAATGTCTTTCGCGACAAAAATCTATTTTGTGAACCGGAAACGTAAAAAAATACATCTAAGCGGTTAAATTCTGAGTTTAATGATATAATTATATTCAAAATTACGTTTAAGATGTTAGCCTTTCCTCTATAAATGTCTTTCGCGACAAAAATCTATTTTGTGAACCGGAAACGTAAAAAAATACATCTAAGCGGTTAAATTCTGAGTTTAATGATATAATTATATTCAAAATTACGTTTAAGATGTTAGCCTTTCCTCTATAAATGTCTTTCGCGACAAAAAATTTATTTTGTGAAAAGGAAACGTTAAAATATACATCTAAGCGGTTTTGGATAGAGAATTAAATTCTGTGTTCAATGATATAATTATATTCAAAATTACGTTTAAGATGTTAGCCTTTCCTCTATAAATGTCTTTCTCGACAAAAAATTTATTTTGTGAAAAGGAAACGTTAAAATATACATCTAAGCGGTTTTGGATAGGAAATTAAATTCTGAGTTCAATGATATAATTATATTCAAAATTACGTTTAAGATGTTAGCATTTCCCCTATAAATGTCTTTCGCGACAAAAAATTTATTTTGTGAAACGGAAACGTAAAAAAATACATCTAAGCGGTTTTGGATAGGAAATTAAATTCTGTGTTCAATGATATAATTATATTCAAAATTACGTTTAAGATGTTAGCCTTTCCCATATAAATGTCTTTCGCGACAAAAATCTATTTTGTGAACCGGAAACGTAAAAAAATACATCTAAGCGGTTAAATTCTGAGTTTAATGATATAATTATATTCAAAATTACGTTTAAGATGTTAGCCTTTCCTCTATAAATGTCTTTCGCGACAAAAATCTATTTTGTGAACCGGAAACGTAAAAAAATACATCTAAGCGGTTAAATTCTGAGTTTAATGATATAATTATATTCAAAATTACGTTTAAGATGTTAGCCTTTCCTCTATAAATGTCTTTCGCGACAAAAAATTTATTTTGTGAAAAGGAAACGTTAAAATATACATCTAAGCGGTTTTGGATAGAGAATTAAATTCTGTGTTCAATGATATAATTATATTCAAAATTACGTTTAAGATGTTAGCCTTTCCTCTATAAATGTCTTTCTCGACAAAAAATTTATTTTGTGAAAAGGAAACGTTAAAATATACATCTAAGCGGTTTTGGATAGGAAATTAAATTCTGAGTTCAATGATATAATTATATTCAAAATTACGTTTAAGATGTTAGCATTTCCCCTATAAATGTCTTTCGCGACAAAAAATTTATTTTGTGAAACGGAAACGTAAAAAAATACATCTAAGCGGTTTTGGATAGGAAATTAAATTCTGTGTTCAATGATATAATTATATTCAAAATTACGTTTAAGATGTTAGCCTTTCCCCTATAAATGTCTTTCGCGACAAAAAATTTATTTTGTGAAACGGAAAGGTAAAAAAATACATCTAAGCGGTTTTGGATAGGAAATTAAATTCTGAGTTCAATGATATAATTATATTCAAAATCTTTTCCGACAAAAAATTTATTTTGTGAACCAGAAACGTAAAAAAATACATCTAAGCGGTTTTGGATAGGAAATTAAATTCTGAGTTGAATGATATAATTATATTCAAAATTACGTTTAAGATGTTAGCCTTTCCTCTATAAAGGTCTTTCGCGACAAAAAATTTATTTTGTGAAAAGGAAACGTTAAAATATACATCTAAGCGGTTTTGGATAGGAAATTAAATTCTGATTTCAATGATATAATTATATTCAAAATTACGTTTAAGAAGTTAGCCTTTCCTCTATAAATATCTTTCTCGACAAAAAATTTATTTTGTGAAAAGGAAACGTAAAAAAATACATCTAAGCGGTTTTGGATAGGAAATTAAATTCTGTGTTCAATGATATAATTATATTCAAAATTACGTTTAAGATGTTAGCCTTTCCCCTATAAATGTCTTTCGCGACAAAAAATTTATTTTGTGAAACGGAAACGTAAAAAAATACATCTAAGCGGTTTTGGATAGGAAATTAAATTCTGAGTTCAATGATATAATTATATTCAAAATCTTTTCCGACAAAAAATTTATTTTGAGAAACAGAAACGTAAAAAAATACATCTAAGCGGTTTTGGATAGGAAATTAAATTCTGAGTTCAATGATATAATTATATTCAAAATTACGTTTAAGATGTTAGCCTTTCCTCTATAAATGTCTTTCGCGACAAAAAATTTATTTTGTGAAAAGGAAACGTTAAAATATACATCTAAGCGGTTTTGGATAGAGAATTAAATTCTGTGTTCAATGATATAATTATATTCAAAATTACGTTTAAGATGTTAGCCTTTCCCCTATAAATGTCTTTCGCGACAAAAAATTTATTTTGTGAACGTAAAAAAATACATCTAAGCGGTTTTGGATAGGAAATTAAATTCTGTGTTCAATGATATAATTATATTCAAAATTACGTTTAAGATGTTAGCCTTTCCCCTATAAATGTCTTTCGCGACAAAAAATTTATTTTGTGAAACGGAAACGTTAAAATATACATCTAAGCGGTTTTGGATAGTGAATTAAATTCTGTGTTCAATGATATAATTATATTCAAAATTACGTTTAAGATGTTAGCCTTTCCCATATAAATGTCTTTCGCGATAAAATATTTATTTTGTGAACGTAAAAAAATACATCTAAGCGGTTTTGGATAGGAAATTAAATTCTGTGTTCAATGATATAATTATATTCAAAATTACGTTTAAGATGTTAGCCTTTCCCCTATAAATGTCTTTCGCGACAAAAAATTTATTTTGTGAAACGGAAACGTAAAAAAATACATCTAAGCGGTTTTGGATAGGAAATTAAATTCTGAGTTCAATGATATAATTATATTCAAAATCTTTTCCGACAAAAAATTTATTTTGAGAACCAGAAACGTAAAAAAATACATCTAAGCGGTTTTGGATAGGAAATTAAATTCTGAGTTCAATGATATAATTATATTCAAAATTACGTTTAAGATGTTAGCCTTTCCTCTATAAATGTCTTTCGCGACAAAAAATTTATTTTGTGAAAAGGAAACGTTAAAATATACATCTAAGCGGTTTTGGATAGAGAATTAAATTCTGTGTTCAATGATATAATTATATTCAAAATTACGTTTAAGATGTTAGCCTTTCCCCTATAAATGTCTTTCGCGACAAAAAATTTATTTTGTGAAACGGAAACGTTAAAATATACATCTAAGCGGTTTTGGATAGAGAATTAAATTCTGTGTTCAATGATATAATTATATTCAAAATTACGTTTAAGATGTTAGCCTTTCCCCTATAAATGTCTTTCGCGACAAAAAATTTATTTTGTGAAACGGAAACGTTAAAATATACATCTAAGCGGTTTTGGATAGAGAATTAAATTCTGTGTTCAATGATATAATTATATTCAAAATTACGTTTAAGATGTTAGCCTTTCCCATATAAATGTCTTTAGCGATAAAATATTTATTTTGTGAACGTAAAAAAATACATCTAAGCGGTTTTGGATAGGAAATTAAATTCTGTGTTCAATGATATAATTATATTCAAAATTACGTTTAAGATGTTAGCCTTTCCCCTATAAATGTCTTTCGCGACAAAAAATTTATTTTGTGAAACGGAAACGTTAAAATATACATCTAAGCGGTTTTGGATAGAGAATTAAATTCTGTGTTCAATGATATAATTATATTCAAAATTACGTTTAAGATGTTAGCCTTTCCCATATAAATGTCTTTAGCGATAAAATATTTATTTTGTGAACGTAAAAAAATACATCTAAGCGGTTTTGGATAGGAAATTAAATTCTGTGTTCAATGATATAATTATATTCAAAATTACGTTTAAGATGTTAGCCTTTCCCCTATAAATGTCTTTCGCGACAAAAAATTTATTTTGTGAAACGGAAACGTAAAAAAATACATCTAAGCGGTTTTGGATAGGAAATTAAATTCTGTGTTCAATGATATAATTATATTCAAAATTACGTTTAAGATGTTAGCCTTTCCCCTATAAATGTCTTTCGCGACAAAAAATTTATTTTGTGAAACGGAAACGTAAAAAAATACATCTAAGCGGTTTTGGATAGGAAATTAAATTCTGAGTTCAATGATATAATTATATTCAAAATCTTTTCCGACAAAAAATTTATTTTGTGAACCAGAAACGTAAAAAAATACATCTAAGCGGTTTTGGATAGGAAATTAAATTCTGTGTTCAATGATATAATTATATTCAAAATTACGTTTAAGATGTTAGCCTTTCCCCTATAAATGTCTTTCGCGACAAAAAATTTATTTTGTGAAACGGAAACGTAAAAAAATACATCTAAGCGGTTTTGGATAGGAAATTAAATTCTGAGTTCAATGATATAATTATATTCAAAATCTTTTCCGACAAAAAATTTATTTTGTGAAACGGAAACGTAAAAAAATACATCTAAGCGGTTTTGGATAGGAAATTAAATTCTGTGTTCAATGATATAATTATATTCAAAATTACGTTTAAGATGTTAGCCTTTCCCCTATAAATGTCTTTCGCGACAAAAAATTTATTTTGAGAAACGGAAACGTAAAAAAATACATCTAAACGGTTTTGGATAGGAAATTTAATTCTGAATTCAATGATATAATTATATTCAAAATCTTTTCCGACAAAAAATTTATTTTGTGAACCAGAAACGTAAAAAAATACATCTAAGCGGTTTTGGATAGGAAATTAAATTCTGAGTTCAATGATATAATTATATTCAAAATTACGTTTAAGATGTTAGCCTTTCCTCTATAAATGTCTTTCGCGACAAAAAATTTATTTTGTGAAAAGGAAACGTTAAAATATACATCTAAGCGGTTTTGGATAGAGAATTAAATTCTGTGTTCAATGATATAATTATATTCAAAATTACGTTTAAGATGTTAGCCTTTCCTCTATAAATGTCTTTCTCGACAAAAAATTTATTTTGTGAAAAGGAAACGTTAAAATATACATCTAAGCGGTTTTGGATAGAAAATTAAATTCTGAGTTCAATGATATAATTATATTCAAAATTACGTTTAAGATGTTAGCATTTCCCCTATAAATGTCTTTCGCGACAAAAAATTTATTTTGTGAATCGGAAACGTAAAAAAATACATCTAAGCGGTTTTGGATAGAGAATTGAATTCTGAGTTCAATGATATAATTATATTCAAAATAACGCTTAAGATGTTAGCCATTCCTCTATAAATGTCTTTCGCGACAAACAATTTATTTTGTGAAACGGAAACGTAAAAAAATACATCTAAGCGGTTTTGGATAGAGAATTAAATTCTGAGTTCAATGATATAATTATATTTAAAATTACGTTTAAGATGTTAGCCTTTCCCCTATAAATGTCTTTCGCGACAAAAAATTTATTTTGTGAAACGGAAACGTAAAAAAATACATCTAAGCGGTTTTGGATAGGAAATTAAATTCTGAGTTCAATGATATAATTATATTCAAAATCTTTTCCGACAAAAAATTTATTTTGTGAACCAGAAACGTAAAAAAATACATCTAAGCGGTTTTGGATAGGAAATTAAATTCTGAGTTCAATGATATAATTATATTCAAAATTACGTTTAAGATGTTAGCCTTTCCTCTATAAATGTCTTTCTCGACAAAAAATTTATTTTGTGAACCAGAAACGTAAAAAAATACATCTAAGCGGTTAAATTCTGAGTTTAAAGATAAATTATATTCAAAATTACGTTTAAGATGTTAGCCTTTCCTCTATAAATGTCTTTCGCGACAAAAATCTATTTTGTGAACCGGAAACGTAAAAAAATACATCTAAGCGGTTAAATTCTGAGTTTAATGATATAATTATATTCAAAATTACGTTTAAGATGTTAGCCTTTCCTCTATAAATGTCTTTCGCGACAAAAATCTATTTTGTGAACCGGAAACGTAAAAAAATACATCTAAGCGGTTAAATTCTGAGTTTAATGATATAATTATATTCAAAATTACGTTTAAGATGTTAGCCTTTCCTCTATAAATGTCTTTCGCGACAAAAAATTTATTTTGTGAAAAGGAAACGTTAAAATATACATCTAAGCGGTTTTGGATAGAGAATTAAATTCTGTGTTCAATGATATAATTATATTCAAAATTACGTTTAAGATGTTAGCCTTTCCTCTATAAATGTCTTTCTCGACAAAAAATTTATTTTGTGAAAAGGAAACGTTAAAATATACATCTAAGCGGTTTTGGATAGGAAATTAAATTCTGAGTTCAATGATATAATTATATTCAAAATTACGTTTAAGATGTTAGCATTTCCCCTATAAATGTCTTTCGCGACAAAAAATTTATTTTGTGAAACGGAAACGTAAAAAAATACATCTAAGCGGTTTTGGATAGGAAATTAAATTCTGTGTTCAATGATATAATTATATTCAAAATTACGTTTAAGATGTTAGCCTTTCCCATATAAATGTCTTTCGCGACAAAAATCTATTTTGTGAACCGGAAACGTAAAAAAATACATCTAAGCGGTTAAATTCTGAGTTTAATGATATAATTATATTCAAAATTACGTTTAAGATGTTAGCCTTTCCTCTATAAATGTCTTTCGCGACAAAAATCTATTTTGTGAACCGGAAACGTAAAAAAATACATCTAAGCGGTTAAATTCTGAGTTTAATGATATAATTATATTCAAAATTACGTTTAAGATGTTAGCCTTTCCTCTATAAATGTCTTTCGCGACAAAAAATTTATTTTGTGAAAAGGAAACGTTAAAATATACATCTAAGCGGTTTTGGATAGGAAATTAAATTCTGAGTTCAATGATATAATTATATTCAAAATCTTTTCCGACAAAAAATTTATTTTGAGAACCAGAAACGTAAAAAAATACATCTAAGCGGTTTTGGATAGGAAATTAAATTCTGAGTTCAATGATATAATTATATTCAAAATTACGTTTAAGATGTTAGCCTTTCCTCTATAAATGTCTTTCGCGACAAAAAATTTATTTTGTGAAAAGGAAACGTTAAAATATACATCTAAGCGGTTTTGGATAGAGAATTAAATTCTGTGTTCAATGATATAATTATATTCAAAATTACGTTTAAGATGTTAGCCTTTCCCCTATAAATGTCTTTCGCGACAAAAAATTTATTTTGTGAACGTAAAAAAATACATCTAAGCGGTTTTGGATAGGAAATTAAATTCTGTGTTCAATGATATAATTATATTCAAAATTACGTTTATGATGTTAGCCTTTTCCCTATAAATGTCTTTCGCGACAAAAAATTTATTTTGTGAAACGGAAACGTAAAAAAATACATCTAAGCGGTTTTGGATAGGAAATTAAATTCTGTGTTCAATGATATAATTATATTCCAAATTACGTTTAAGATGTTAGCCTTTCCCCTATAAATGTCTTTCGCGACAAAAAATTTATTTTGTGAAACGGAAACGTAAAAAAATACATCTAAGCGGTTTTGGATAGGAAATTAAATTCTGAGTTCAATGATATAATTATATTCAAAATCTTTTCCGACAAAAAATTTATTTTGTGAACCAGAAACGTAAAAAAATACATCTAAGCGGTTTTGGATAGGAAATTAAATTCTGAGTTGAATGATATAATTATATTCAAAATTACGTTTAAGATGTTAGCCTTTCCTCTATAAAGGTCTTTCGCGACAAAAAATTTATTTTGTGAAAATGAAACGTTAAAATATACATCTAAGCGGTTTTGGATAGGAAATTAAATTCTGATTTCAATGATATAATTATATTCAAAATTACGTTTAAGAAGTTAGCCTTTCCTCTATAAATATCTTTCTCGACAAAAAATTTATTTTGTGAAAAGGAAACGTAAAAAAATACATCTAAGCGGTTTTGGATAGGAAATTAAATTCTGTGTTCAATGATATAATTATATTCAAAATTACGTTTAAGATGTTAGCCTTTCCCCTATAAATGTCTTTCGCGACAAAAAATTTATTTTGTGAAACGGAAACGTAAAAAAATACATCTAAGCGGTTTTGGATAGGAAATTAAATTCTGAGTTCAATGATATAATTATATTCAAAATCTTTTCCGACAAAAAATTTATTTTGAGAAACAGAAACGTAAAAAAATACATCTAAGCGGTTTTGGATAGGAAATTAAATTCTGAGTTCAATGATATAATTATATTCAAAATTACGTTTAAGATGTTAGCCTTTCCTCTATAAATGTCTTTCGCGACAAAAAATTTATTTTGTGAAAAGGAAACGTTAATATATACATCTAAGCGGTTTTGGATAGAGAATTAAATTCTGTGTTCAATGATATAATTATATTCAAAATTACGTTTAAGATGTTAGCCTTTCCCCTATAAATGTCTTTCGCGACAAAAAATTTATTTTGTGAACGTAAAAAAATACATCTAAGCGGTTTTGGATAGGAAATTAAATTCTGTGTTCAATGATATAATTATATTCAAAATTACGTTTAAGATGTTAGCCTTTCCCCTATAAATGTCTTTCGCGACAAAAAATTTATTTTGTGAAACGGAAACGTTAAAATATACATCTAAGCGGTTTTGGATAGTGAATTAAATTCTGTGTTCAATGATATAATTATATTCAAAATTACGTTTAAGATGTTAGCCTTTCCCATATAAATGTCTTTCGCGATAAAATATTTATTTTGTGAACGTAAAAAAATACATCTAAGCGGTTTTGGATAGGAAATTAAATTCTGTGTTCAATGATATAATTATATTCAAAATTACGTTTAAGATGTTAGCCTTTCCCCTATAAATGTCTTTCGCGACAAAAAATTTATTTTGTGAAACGGAAACGTAAAAAAATACATCTAAGCGGTTTTGGATAGGAAATTAAATTCTGAGTTCAATGATATAATTATATTCAAAATCTTTTCCGACAAAAAATTTATTTTGAGAACCAGAAACGTAAAAAAATACATCTAAGCGGTTTTGGATAGGAAATTAAATTCTGAGTTCAATGATATAATTATATTCAAAATTACGTTTAAGATGTTAGCCTTTCCTCTATAAATGTCTTTCGCGACAAAAAATTTATTTTGTGAAAAGGAAACGTTAAAATATACATCTAAGCGGTTTTGGATAGAGAATTAAATTCTGTGTTCAATGATATAATTATATTCAAAATTACGTTTAAGATGTTAGCCTTTCCCCTATAAATGTCTTTCGCGACAAAAAATTTATTTTGTGAAACGGAAACGTAAAAAAATACATCTAAGCGGTTTTGGATAGGAAATTAAATTCTGAGTTCAATGATATAATTATATTCAAAATCTTTTCCGACAAAAAATTTATTTTGAGAACCAGAAACGTAAAAAAATACATCTAAGCGGTTTTGGATAGGAAATTAAATTCTGAGTTCAATGATATAATTATATTCAAAATTACGTTTAAGATGTTAGCCTTTCCTCTATAAATGTCTTTCGCGACAAAAAATTTATTTTGTGAACGTAAAAAAATACATCTAAGCGGTTTTGGATAGGAAATTAAATTCTGTGTTCAATGATATAATTATATTCAAAATTACGTTTAAGATGTTAGCCTTTCCCCTATAAATGTCTTTCGCGACAAAAAATTTATTTTGTGAAACGGAAACGTTAAAATATACATCTAAGCGGTTTTGGATAGAGAATTAAATTCTGTGTTCAATGATATAATTATATTCAAAATTACGTTTAAGATGTTAGCCTTTCCCCTATAAATGTCTTTCGCGACAAAAAATTTATTTTGTGAACGTAAAAAAATACATCTAAGCGGTTTTGGATAGGAAATTAAATTCTGTGTTCAATGATATAATTATATTCAAAATTACGTTTAAGATGTTAGCCTTTCCCCTATAAATGTCTTTCGCGACAAAAAATTTATTTTGTGAAACGGAAACGTTAAAATATACATCTAAGCGGTTTTGGATAGAGAATTAAATTCTGTGTTCAATGATATAATTATATTCAAAATTACGTTTAAGATGTTAGCCTTTCCCATATAAATGTCTTTAGCGATAAAATATTTATTTTGTGAACGTAAAAAAATACATCTAAGCGGTTTTGGATAGGAAATTAAATTCTGTGTTCAATGATATAATTATATTCAAAATTACGTTTAAGATGTTAGCCTTTCCCCTATAAATGTCTTTCGCGACAAAAAATTTATTTTGTGAAACGGAAACGTAAAAAAATACATCTAAGCGGTTTTGGATAGGAAATTAAATTCTGTGTTCAATGATATAATTATATTCAAAATTACGTTTAAGATGTTAGCCTTTCCCCTATAAATGTCTTTCGCGACAAAAAATTTATTTTGTGAAACGGAAACGTAAAAAAATACATCTAAGCGGTTTTGGATAGGAAATTAAATTCTGAGTTCAATGATATAATTATATTCAAAATCTTTTCCGACAAAAAATTTATTTTGTGAACCAGAAACGTAAAAAAATACATCTAAGCGGTTTTGGATAGGAAATTAAATTCTGAGTTCAATGATATAATTATATTCAAAATTACGTTTAAGATGTTAGCATTTCCTCTATAAATGTCTTTCGCGACAAAAAATTTATTTTGTGAAAAGGAAACGTTAAAATATACATCTAAGCGGTTTTGGATAGAGAATTAAATTCTGTGTTCAATGATATAATTATATTCAAAATTACGTTTAAGATGTTAGACTTTCCTCTATAAATGTCTTTCTCGACAAAAAATTTATTTTGTGAAAAGGAAACGTTAAAATATACATCTAAGCGGTTTTGGATAGGAAATTAAATTCTGAGTTCAATGATATAATTATATTCAAAATTACGTTTAAGATGTTAGCATTTCCCCTATAAATGTCTTTCGCGACAAAAAATTTATTTTGTGAAACGGAAACGTAAAAAAATACATCTAAGCGGTTTTGGATAGGAAATTAAATTCTGTGTTCAATGATATAATTATATTCAAAATTACGTTTAAGATGTTAGCCTTTCCCCTATAAATGTCTTTCGCGACAAAAAATTTATTTTGTGAAACGGAAACGTAAAAAAATACATCTAAGCGGTTTTGGATAGGAAATTAAATTCTGTGTTCAATGATATAATTATATTCAAAATTACGTTTAAGATGTTAGCCTTTCCCCTATAAATGTCTTTCGCGACAAAAAATTTATTTTGTGAAACGGAAACGTAAAAAAATACATCTAAGCGGTTTTGGATAGGAAATTAAATTCTGAGTTCAATGATATAATTATATTCAAAATCTTTTCCGACAAAAAATTTATTTTGTGAAACGGAAACGTAAAAAAATACATCTAAGCGGTTTTGGATAGGAAATTAAATTCTGAGTTCAATGATATAATTATATTCAAAATTACGTTTAAGATGTTAGCCTTTCCTCTATAAATGTCTTTCGCGACAAAAAATTTATTTTGTGAAAAGGAAACGTTAAAATATACATCTAAGCGGTTTTGGATAGAGAATTAAATTCTGTGTTCAATGATATAATTATATTCAAAATTACGTTTAAGATGTTAGCCTTTCCTCTATAAATGTCTTTCTCGACAAAAAATTTATTTTGTGAAAAGGAAACGTTAAAATATACATCTAAGCGGTTTTGGATAGGAAATTAAATTCTGAGTTCAATGATATAATTATATTCAAAATTACGTTTAAGATGTTAGCATTTCCCCTATAAATGTCTTTCGCGACAAAAAATTTATTTTGTGAAACGGAAACGTAAAAAAATACATCTAAGCGGTTTTGGATAGGAAATTAAATTCTGTGTTCAATGATATAATTATATTCAAAATTACGTTTAAGATGTTAGCCTTTCCCCTATAAATGTCTTTCGCGACAAAAAATTTATTTTGTGAATCGGAAACGTAAAAAAATACATCTAAGCGGTTTTGGATAGGAAATTAAATTCTGAGTTCAATGATATAATTATATTCAAAATCTTTTCCGACAAAAAATTTATTTTGTGAACCAGAAACGTAAAAAAATACATCTAAGCGGTTTTGGATAGGAAATTAAATTCTGAGTTCAATGATATAATTATATTCAAAATTACGTTTAAGATGTTAGCCTTTCCTCTATAAATGTCTTTCGCGACAAAAAATTTATTTTGTGAAAAGGAAACGTTAAAATATACTACTAAGCGGTTTTGGATAGGAAATTAAATTCTGAGTTCAATGATATAATTATATTCAAAATTACGCTTAAGATGTTAGCCATTCCTCTATAAATGTCTTTCGCGACAAACAATTTATTTTGTGAAACGGAAACGTAAAAAAATACATCTAAGCGGTTTTGGATAGAGAAGTAAATTCTGAGTTCAATGATATAATTATATTTAAAATTACGTTTAAGATGTTAGCCTTTCCCCTATAAATGTCTTTCGCGACAAAAATTTATTTTGTGAACCTTAGACGTAAAAAAATACATCTAAGCGGTTAAATTCTGAGTTTAATGATATAATTATATTCAAAATTACGTTTAAGATGTTAGCCTTTCCCATATAAATGTCTTTCGCGATAAAATATTTATTTTGTGAACGTAAAAAAATACATCTAAGCGGTTTTGGATAGGAAATTAAATTCTGAGTTCAAAGATATAATTATATTCAAAATTACGTTTAAGATGTTAGCCTTTCCCCTATAAATGTCTTTCGCGACAAAAAATTTATTTTGTGAAACGGAAACGTAAAAAAATACATCTAAGCGGTTTTGGATAGGAAATTAAATTCTGTGTTCAATGATATAATTATATTCAAAATTACGTTTAAGATGTTAGCCTTTCCCCTATAAATGTCTTTCGCGACAAAAAATTTATTTTGTGAAACGGAAACGTAAAAAAATACATCTAAGCGGTTTTGGATAGGAAATTAAATTCTGAGTTCAATGATATAATTATATTCAAAATCTTTTCCGACAAAAAATTTATTTTGAGAACCAGAAACGTAAAAAAATACATCTAAGCGGTTTTGGATAGGAAATTAAATTCTGAGTTCAATGATATAATTATATTCATAATTACGTTTAAGATGTTAGCCTTTCCTCTATAAATGTCTTTCGCGACAAAAAATTTATTTTGTGAAAAGGAAACGTTAAAATATACATCTAAGCGGTTTTGGATAGAGAATTAAATTCTGTGTTCAATGATATAATTATATTCAAAATTACGTTTAAGATGTTAGCCTTTCCCCTATAAATGTCTTTCGCGACAAAAAATTTATTTTGTGAACGTAAAAAAATACATCTAAGCGGTTTTGGATAGGAAATTAAATTCTGTGTTCAATGATAAAATTATATTCAAAATTACGTTTAAGATGTTAGCCTTTTCCCTATAAATGTCTTTCGCGACAAAAAATTTATTTTCTGAAACGGAAACGTTAAAATATACATCTAAGCGGTTTTGGATAGAGAATTAAATTCTGTGTTCAATGATATAATTATATTCAAAATTACGTTTAAGATGTTAGCCTTTCCCATATAAATGTCTTTAGCGATAAAATATTTATTTTGTGAACGTAAAAAAATACATCTAAGCGGTTTTGGATAGGAAATTAAATTCTGTGTTCAATGATATAATTATATTCAAAATTACGTTTAAGATGTTAGCCTTTCCCCTATAAATGTCTTTCGCGACAAAAAATTTATTTTGTGAAACGGAAACGTAAAAAAATACATCTAAGCGGTTTTGGATAGGAAATTAAATTCTGTGTTCAATGATATAATTATATTCAAAATTACGTTTAAGATGTTAGCCTTTCCCCTATAAATGTCTTTCGCGACAAAAAATTTATTTTGTGAAACGGAAACGTAAAAAAATACATCTATGCGGTTTTGGATAGGAAATTAAATTCTGAGTTCAATGATATAATTATATTCAAAATCTTTTCCGACAAAAAATTTATTTTGTGAACCAGAAACGTAAAAAAATACATCTAAGCGGTTTTGGATAGGAAATTAAATTCTGAGTTCAATGATATAATTATATTCAAAATTACGTTTAAGATGTTAGCCTTTCCTCTATAAATGTCTTTCGCGACAAAAAATTTATTTTGTGAAAAGGAAACGTTAAAATATACATCTAAGCGGTTTTGGATAGAGAATTAAATTCTGTGTTCAATGATATAATTATATTCAAAATTACGTTTAAGATGTTAGCCTTTCCTCTATAAATGTCTTTCTCGACAAAAAATTTATTTTGTGAAAAGGAAACGTTAAAATATACATCTAAGCGGTTTTGGATAGGAAATTAAATTCTGAGTTCAATGATATAATTATATTCAAAATTACGTTTAAGATGTTAGCATTTCCCCTATAAATGTCTTTCGCGACAAAAAATTTATTTTGTGAAACGGAAACGTAAAAAAATACATCTAAGCGGTTTTGGATAGGAAATTAAATTCTGTGTTCAATGATATAATTATATTCAAAATTACGTTTAAGATGTTAGCCTTTCCCCTATAAATGTCTTTCGCGACAAAAAATTTATTTTGTGAAACGGAAACGTAAAAAAATACATCTAAGCGGTTTTGGATAGGAAATTAAATTCTGAGTTCAATGATATAATTATATTCAAAATCTTTTCCGACAAAAAATTTATTTTGTGAACCAGAAACGTAAAAAAATACATCTAAGCGGTTTTGGATAGGAAATTAAATTCTGAGTTCAATGATATAATTATATTCAAAATTACGTTTAAGATGTTAGCCTTTCCTCTATAAATGTCTTTCGCGACAAAAAATTTATTTTGTGAAACGGAAACGTAAAAAAATACATCTAAGCGGTTTTGGATAGGAAATTAAATTCTGTGTTCAATGATATAATTATAGTCAAAATTACGTTTAAGATGTTAGCCTTTCCCCTATAAATGTCTTTCGCGACAAAAAATTTATTTTGTGAAACGGAAACGTAAAAAAATACATCTAAGCGGTTTTGGATAGGAAATTAAATTCTGAGTTCAATGATATAATTATATTCAAAATCTTTTCCGACAAAAAATTTATTTTGTGAAACGGAAACGTAAAAAAATACATCTAAGCGGTTTTGGATAGGAAATTAAATTCTGTGTTCAATGATATAATTATATTCAAAATTACGTTTAAGATGTTAGCCTTTCCTCTATAAATGTCTTTCGCGACAAAAAATTTATTTTGTGAAAAGGAAACGTTAAAATATACATCTAAGCGGTTTTGGATAGAGAATTAAATTCTGTGTTCAATGATATAATTATATTCAAAATTACGTTTAAGATGTTAGCCTTTCCTCTATAAATGTCTTTCTCGACAAAAAATTTATTTTGTGAAAAGGAAATGTTAAAATATACATCTAAGCGGTTTTGGATAGGAAATTAAATTCTGAGTTCAATGATATAATTATATTCAAAATTACGTTTAAGATGTTAGCATTTCCCCTATAAATGTCTTTCGCGACAAAAAATTTATTTTGTGAAACGGAAACGTAAAAAAATACATCTAAGCGGTTTTGGATAGGAAATTAAATTCTGTGTTCAATGATATAATTATATTCAAAATTACGTTTAAGATGTTAGCCTTTCCCCTATAAATGTCTTTCGCGACAAAAAATTTATTTTGTGAAACGGAAACGTAAAAAAATACATCTAAGCGGTTTTGGATAAGAAATTAAATTCTGAGTTCAATGATATAATTATATTCAAAATCTTTTCCGACAAAAAATTTATTTTGTGAACCAGAAACGTAAAAAAATACATCTAAGCGGTTTTGGATAGGAAATTAAATTCTGAGTTCAATGATATAATTATATTCAAAATTACGTTTAAGATGTTAGCCTTTCCTCTATAAATGTCTTTCTCGACAAAAAATTTATTTTGTGAACCAGAAACGTAAAAAAATACATCTAAGCGGTTAAATTCTGAGTTTAAAGATAAATTATATTCAAAATTACGTTTAAGATGTTAGCCTTTCCTCTATAAATGTCTTTCGCGACAAAAATCTATTTTGTGAACCGGAAACGTAAAAAAATACATCTAAGCGGTTAAATTCTGAGTTTAATGATATAATTATATTCAAAATTACGTTTAAGATGTTAGCCTTTCCTCTATAAATGTCTTTCGCGACAAAAATCTATTTTGTGAACCGGAAACGTAAAAAAATACATCTAAGCGGTTAAATTCTGAGTTTAATGATATAATTATATTCAAAATTACGTTTAAGATGTTAGCCTTTCCTCTATAAATGTCTTTCGCGACAAAAAATTTATTTTGTGAAAAGGAAACGTTAAAATATACATCTAAGCGGTTTTGGATAGAGAATTAAATTCTGTGTTCAATGATATAATTATATTCAAAATTACGTTTAAGATGTTAGCCTTTCCTCTATAAATGTCTTTCTCGACAAAAAATTTATTTTGTGAAAAGGAAACGTTAAAATATACATCTAAGCGGTTTTGGATAGGAAATTAAATTCTGAGTTCAATGATATAATTATATTCAAAATTACGTTTAAGATGTTAGCATTTCCCCTATAAATGTCTTTCGCGACAAAAAATTTATTTTGTGAAACGGAAACGTAAAAAAATACATCTAAGCGGTTTTGGATAGGAAATTAAATTCTGTGTTCAATGATATAATTATATTCAAAATTACGTTTAAGATGTTAGCCTTTCCCATATAAATGTCTTTCGCGACAAAAATCTATTTTGTGAACCGGAAACGTAAAAAAATACATCTAAGCGGTTAAATTCTGAGTTTAATGATATAATTATATTCAAAATTACGTTTAAGATGTTAGCCTTTCCTCTATAAATGTCTTTCGCGACAAAAATCTATTTTGTGAACCGGAAACGTAAAAAAATACATCTAAGCGGTTAAATTCTGAGTTTAATGATATAATTATATTCAAAATTACGTTTAAGATGTTAGCCTTTCCTCTATAAATGTCTTTCGCGACAAAAAATTTATTTTGTGAAAAGGAAACGTTAAAATATACATCTAAGCGGTTTTGGATAGAGAATTAAATTCTGTGTTCAATGATATAATTATATTCAAAATTACGTTTAAGATGTTAGCCTTTCCTCTATAAATGTCTTTCTCGACAAAAAATTTATTTTGTGAAAAGGAAACGTTAAAATATACATCTAAGCGGTTTTGGATAGGAAATTAAATTCTGAGTTCAATGATATAATTATATTCAAAATTACGTTTAAGATGTTAGCATTTCCCCTATAAATGTCTTTCGCGACAAAAAATTTATTTTGTGAAACGGAAACGTAAAAAAATACATCTAAGCGGTTTTGGATAGGAAATTAAATTCTGTGTTCAATGATATAATTATATTCAAAATTACGTTTAAGATGTTAGCCTTTCCCCTATAAATGTCTTTCGCGACAAAAAATTTATTTTGTGAAACGGAAACGTAAAAAAATACATCTAAGCGGTTTTGGATAGGAAATTAAATTCTGAGTTCAATGATATAATTATATTCAAAATCTTTTCCGACAAAAAATTTATTTTGTGAACAAGAAACGTAAAAAAATACATCTAAGCGGTTTTGGATAGGAAATTAAATTCTGAGTTGAATGATATAATTATATTCAAAATTACGTTTAAGATGTTAGCCTTTCCTCTATAAAGGTCTTTCGCGACAAAAAATTTATTTTGTGAAAAGGAAACGTTAAAATATACATCTAAGCGGTTTTGGATAGGAAATTAAATTCTGATTTCAATGATATAATTATATTCAAAATTACGTTTAAGAAGTTAGCCTTTCCTCTATAAATATCTTTCTCGACAAAAAATTTATTTTGTGAAAAGGAAACGTAAAAAAATACATCTAAGCGGTTTTGGATAGGAAATTAAATTCTGTGTTCAATGATATAATTATATTCAAAATTACGTTTAAGATGTTAGCCTTTCCCCTATAAATGTCTTTCGCGACAAAAAATTTATTTTGTGAAACGGAAACGTAAAAAAATACATCTAAGCGGTTTTGGATAGGAAATTAAATTCTGAGTTCAATGATATAATTATATTCAAAATCTTTTCCGACAAAAAATTTATTTTGAGAAACAGAAACCTAAAAAAATACATCTAAGCGGTTTTGGATAGGAAATTAAATTCTGAGTTCAATGATATAATTATATTCAAAATTACGTTTAAGATGTTAGCCTTTCCTCTATAAATGTCTTTCGCGACAAAAAATTTATTTTGTGAAAAGGAAACGTTAAAATATACATCTAAGCGGTTTTGGATAGAGAATTAAATTCTGTGTTCAATGATATAATTATATTCAAAATTACGTTTAAGATGTTAGCCTTTCCCCTATAAATGTCTTTCGCGACAAAAAATTTATTTTGTGAACGTAAAAAAATACATCTAAGCGGTTTTGGATAGGAAATTAAATTCTGTGTTCAATGATATAATTATATTCAAAATTACGTTTAAGATGTTAGCCTTTCCCCTATAAATGTCTTTCGCGACAAAAAATTTATTTTGTGAAACGGAAACGTTAAAATATACATCTAAGCGGTTTTGGATAGTGAATTAAATTCTGTGTTCAATGATATAATTATATTCAAAATTACGTTTAAGATGTTAGCCTTTCCCATATAAATGTCTTTCGCGATAAAATATTTATTTTGTGAACGTAAAAAAATACATCTAAGCGGTTTTGGATAGGAAATTAAATTCTGTGTTCAATGATATAATTATATTCAAAATTACGTTTAAGATGTTAGCCTTTCCCCTATAAATGTCTTTCGCGACAAAAAATTTATTTTGTGAAACGGAAACGTAAAAAAATACATCTAAGCGGTTTTGGATAGGAATTTAAATTCTGAGTTCAATGATATAATTATATTCAAAATCTTTTCCGACAAAAAATTTATTTTGAGAACCAGAAACGTAAAAAAATACATCTAAGCGGTTTTGGATAGGAAATTAAATTCTGAGTTCAATGATATAATTATATTCAAAATTACGTTTAAGATGTTAGCCTTTCCTCTATAAATGTCTTTCGCGACAAAAAATTTATTTTGTGAAAAGGAAACGTTAAAATATACATCTAAGCGGTTTTGGATAGAGAATTAAATTCTGTGTTCAATGATATAATTATATTCAAAATTACGTTTAAGATGTTAGCCTTTCCCCTATAAATGTCTTTCGCGACAAAAAATTTATTTTGTGAAACGGAAACGTAAAAAAATACATCTAAGCGGTTTTGGATAGGAAATTAAATTCTGAGTTCAATGATATAATTATATTCAAAATCTTTTCCGACAAAAAATTTATTTTGAGAACCAGAAACGTAAAAAAATACATCTAAGCGGTTTTGGATAGGAAATTAAATTCTGAGTTCAATGATATAATTATATTCAAAATTACGTTTAAGATGTTAGCCTTTCCTCTATAAATGTCTTTCGCGACAAAAAATTTATTTTGTGAACGTAAAAAAATACATCTAAGCGGTTTTGGATAGGAAATTAAATTCTGTGTTCAATGATATAATTATATTCAAAATTACGTTTAAGATGTTAGCCTTTCCCCTATAAATGTCTTTCGCGACAAAAAATTTATTTTGTGAAACGGAAACGTTAAAATATACATCTAAGCGGTTTTGGATAGAGAATTAAATTCTGTGTTCAATGATATAATTATATTCAAAATTACGTTTAAGATGTTAGCCTTTCCCCTATAAATGTCTTTCGCGACAAAAAATTTATTTTGTGAACGTAAAAAAATACATCTAAGCGGTTTTGGATAGGAAATTAAATTCTGTGTTCAATGATATAATTATATTCAAAATTACGTTTAAGATGTTAGCCTTTCCCCTATAAATGTCTTTCGCGACAAAAAATTTATTTTGTGAAACGGAAACGTTAAAATATACATCTAAGCGGTTTTGGATAGAGAATTAAATTCTGTGTTCAATGATATAATTATATTCAAAATTACGTTTAAGATGTTAGCCTTTCCCATATAAATGTCTTTAGCGATAAAATATTTATTTTGTGAACGTAAAAAAATACATCTAAGCGGTTTTGGATAGGAAATTAAATTCTGTGTTCAATGATATAATTATATTCAAAATTACGTTTAAGATGTTACCCTTTCCCCTATAAATGTCTTTCGCGACAAAAAATTTATTTTGTGAAACGGAAACGTAAAAAAATACATCTAAGCGGTTTTGGATAGGAAATTAAATTCTGTGTTCAATGATATAATTATATTCAAAATTACGTTTAAGATGTTAGCCTTTCCCCTATAAATGTCTTTCGCGACAAAAAATTTATTTTGTGAAACGGAAACGTAAAAAAATACATCTAAGCGGTTTTGGATAGGAAATTAAATTCTGAGTTCAATGATATAATTATATTCAAAATCTTTTCCGACAAAAAATTTATTTTGTGAACCAGAAACGTAAAAAAATACATCTAAGCGGTTTTGGATAGGAAATTAAATTCTGAGTTCAATGATATAATTATATTCAAAATTACGTTTAAGATGTTAGCCTTTCCTCTATAAATGTCTTTCTCGACAAAAAATTTATTTTGTGAACCAGAAACGTAAAAAAATACATCTAAGCGGTTAAATTCTGAGTTTAAAGATAAATTATATTCAAAATTACGTTTAAGATGTTAGCCTTTCCTCTATAAATGTCTTTCGCGACAAAAATCTATTTTGTGAACCGGAAACGTAAAAAAATACATCTAAGCGGTTAAATTCTGAGTTTAATGATATAATTATATTCAAAATTACGTTTAAGATGTTAGCCTTTCCTCTATAAATGTCTTTCGCGACAAAAATCTATTTTGTGAACCGGAAACGTAAAAAAATACATCTAAGCGGTTAAATTCTGAGTTTAATGATATAATTATATTCAAAATTACGTTTAAGATGTTAGCCTTTCCTCTATAAATGTCTTTCGCGACAAAAAATTTATTTTGTGAAAAGGAAACGTTAAAATATACATCTAAGCGGTTTTGGATAGAGAATTAAATTCTGTGTTCAATGATATAATTATATTCAAAATTACGTTTAAGATGTTAGCCTTTCCTCTATAAATGTCTTTCTCGACAAAAAATTTATTTTGTGAAAAGGAAACGTTAAAATATACATCTAAGCGGTTTTGGATAGGAAATTAAATTCTGAGTTCAATGATATAATTATATTCAAAATTACGTTTAAGATGTTAGCATTTCCCCTATAAATGTCTTTCGCGACAAAAAATTTATTTTGTGAAACGGAAACGTAAAAAAATACATCTAAGCGGTTTTGGATAGGAAATTAAATTCTGTGTTCAATGATATAATTATATTCAAAATTACGTTTAAGATGTTAGCCTTTCCCATATAAATGTCTTTCGCGACAAAAATCTATTTTGTGAACCGGAAACGTAAAAAAATACATCTAAGCGGTTAAATTCTGAGTTTAATGATATAATTATATTCAAAATTACGTTTAAGATGTTAGCCTTTCCTCTATAAATGTCTTTCGCGACAAAAATCTATTTTGTGAACCGGAAACGTAAAAAAATACATCTAAGCGGTTAAATTCTGAGTTTAATGATATAATTATATTCAAAATTACGTTTAAGATGTTAGCCTTTCCTCTATAAATGTCTTTCGCGACAAAAAATTTATTTTGTGAAAAGGAAACGTTAAAATATACATCTAAGCGGTTTTGGATAGAGAATTAAATTCTGTGTTCAATGATATAATTATATTCAAAATTACGTTTAAGATGTTAGCCTTTCCTCTATAAATGTCTTTCTCGACAAAAAATTTATTTTGTGAAAAGGAAACGTTAAAATATACATCTAAGCGGTTTTGGATAGGAAATTAAATTCTGAGTTCAATGATATAATTATATTCAAAATTACGTTTAAGATGTTAGCATTTCCCCTATAAATGTCTTTCGCGACAAAAAATTTATTTTGTGAAACGGAAACGTAAAAAAATACATCTAAGCGGTTTTGGATAGGAAATTAAATTCTGTGTTCAATGATATAATTATATTCAAAATTACGTTTAAGATGTTAGCCTTTCCCCTATAAATGTCTTTCGCGACAAAAAATTTATTTTGTGAAACGGAAACGTAAAAAAATACATCTAAGCGGTTTTGGATAGGAAATTAAATTCTGAGTTCAATGATATAATTATATTCAAAATCTTTTCCGACAAAAAATTTATTTTGTGAACCAGAAACGTAAAAAAATACATCTAAGCGGTTTTGGATAGGAAATTAAATTCTGAGTTGAATGATATAATTATATTCAAAATTACGTTTAAGATGTTAGCCTTTCCTCTATAAAGGTCTTTCGCGACAAAAAATTTATTTTGTGAAAAGGAAACGTTAAAATATACATCTAAGCGGTTTTGGATAGGAAATTAAATTCTGATTTCAATGATATAATTATATTCAAAATTACGTTTAAGAAGTTAGCCTTTCCTCTATAAATATCTTTCTCGACAAAAAATTTATTTTGTGAAAAGGAAACGTAAAAAAATACATCTAAGCGGTTTTGGATAGGAAATTAAATTCTGTGTTCAATGATATAATTATATTCAAAATTACGTTTAAGATGTTAGCCTTTCCCCTATAAATGTCTTTCGCGACAAAAAATTTATTTTGTGAAACGGAAACGTAAAAAAATACATCTAAGCGGTTTTGGATAGGAAATTAAATTCTGAGTTCAATGATATAATTATATTCAAAATCTTTTCCGACAAAAAATTTATTTTGAGAAACAGAAACCTAAAAAAATACATCTAAGCGGTTTTGGATAGGAAATTAAATTCTGAGTTCAATGATATAATTATATTCAAAATTACGTTTAAGATGTTAGCCTTTCCTCTATAAATGTCTTTCGCGACAAAAAATTTATTTTGTGAAAAGGAAACGTTAAAATATACATCTAAGCGGTTTTGGATAGAGAATTAAATTCTGTGTTCAATGATATAATTATATTCAAAATTACGTTTAAGATGTTAGCCTTTCCCCTATAAATGTCTTTCGCGACAAAAAATTTATTTTGTGAACGTAAAAAAATACATCTAAGCGGTTTTGGATAGGAAATTAAATTCTGTGTTCAATGATATAATTATATTCAAAATTACGTTTAAGATGTTAGCCTTTCCCCTATAAATGTCTTTCGCGACAAAAAATTTATTTTGTGAAACGGAAACGTTAAAATATACATCTAAGCGGTTTTGGATAGTGAATTAAATTCTGTGTTCAATGATATAATTATATTCAAAATTACGTTTAAGATGTTAGCCTTTCCCATATAAATGTCTTTCGCGATAAAATATTTATTTTGTGAACGTAAAAAAATACATCTAAGCGGTTTTGGATAGGAAATTAAATTCTGTGTTCAATGATATAATTATATTCAAAATTACGTTTAAGATGTTAGCCTTTCCCCTATAAATGTCTTTCGCGACAAAAAATTTATTTTGTGAAACGGAAACGTAAAAAAATACATCTAAGCGGTTTTGGATAGGAATTTAAATTCTGAGTTCAATGATATAATTATATTCAAAATCTTTTCCGACAAAAAATTTATTTTGAGAACCAGAAACGTAAAAAAATACATCTAAGCGGTTTTGGATAGGAAATTAAATTCTGAGTTCAATGATATAATTATATTCAAAATTACGTTTAAGATGTTAGCCTTTCCTCTATAAATGTCTTTCGCGACAAAAAATTTATTTTGTGAAAAGGAAACGTTAAAATATACATCTAAGCGGTTTTGGATAGAGAATTAAATTCTGTGTTCAATGATATAATTATATTCAAAATTACGTTTAAGATGTTAGCCTTTCCCCTATAAATGTCTTTCGCGACAAAAAATTTATTTTGTGAAACGGAAACGTAAAAAAATACATCTAAGCGGTTTTGGATAGGAAATTAAATTCTGAGTTCAATGATATAATTATATTCAAAATCTTTTCCGACAAAAAATTTATTTTGAGAACCAGAAACGTAAAAAAATACATCTAAGCGGTTTTGGATAGGAAATTAAATTCTGAGTTCAATGATATAATTATATTCAAAATTACGTTTAAGATGTTAGCCTTTCCTCTATAAATGTCTTTCGCGACAAAAAATTTATTTTGTGAACGTAAAAAAATACATCTAAGCGGTTTTGGATAGGAAATTAAATTCTGTGTTCAATGATATAATTATATTCAAAATTACGTTTAAGATGTTAGCCTTTCCCCTATAAATGTCTTTCGCGACAAAAAATTTATTTTGTGAAACGGAAACGTTAAAATATACATCTAAGCGGTTTTGGATAGAGAATTAAATTCTGTGTTCAATGATATAATTATATTCAAAATTACGTTTAAGATGTTAGCCTTTCCCCTATAAATGTCTTTCGCGACAAAAAATTTATTTTGTGAACGTAAAAAAATACATCTAAGCGGTTTTGGATAGGAAATTAAATTCTGTGTTCAATGATATAATTATATTCAAAATTACGTTTAAGATGTTAGCCTTTCCCCTATAAATGTCTTTCGCGACAAAAAATTTATTTTGTGAAACGGAAACGTTAAAATATACATCTAAGCGGTTTTGGATAGAGAATTAAATTCTGTGTTCAATGATATAATTATATTCAAAATTACGTTTAAGATGTTAGCCTTTCCCATATAAATGTCTTTAGCGATAAAATATTTATTTTGTGAACGTAAAAAAATACATCTAAGCGGTTTTGGATAGGAAATTAAATTCTGTGTTCAATGATATAATTATATTCAAAATTACGTTTAAGATGTTACCCTTTCCCCTATAAATGTCTTTCGCGACAAAAAATTTATTTTGTGAAACGGAAACGTAAAAAAATACATCTAAGCGGTTTTGGATAGGAAATTAAATTCTGTGTTCAATGATATAATTATATTCAAAATTACGTTTAAGATGTTAGCCTTTCCCCTATAAATGTCTTTCGCGACAAAAAATTTATTTTGTGAAACGGAAACGTAAAAAAATACATCTAAGCGGTTTTGGATAGGAAATTAAATTCTGAGTTCAATGATATAATTATATTCAAAATCTTTTCCGACAAAAAATTTATTTTGTGAACCAGAAACGTAAAAAAATACATCTAAGCGGTTTTGGATAGGAAATTAAATTCTGAGTTCAATGATATAATTATATTCAAAATTACGTTTAAGATGTTAGCATTTCCTCTATAAATGTCTTTCGCGACAAAAAATTTATTTTGTGAAAAGGAAACGTTAAAATATACATCTAAGCGGTTTTGGATAGAGAATTAAATTCTGTGTTCAATGATATAATTATATTCAAAATTACGTTTAAGATGTTAGCCTTTCCTCTATAAATGTCTTTCTCGACAAAAAATTTATTTTGTGAAAAGGAAACGTTAAAATATACATCTAAGCGGTTTTGGATAGGAAATTAAATTCTGAGTTCAATGATATAATTATATTCAAAATTACGCTTAAGATGTTAGCCATTCCTCTATAAATGTCTTTCGCGACAAACAATTTATTTTGTGAAACGGAAACGTAAAAAAATACATCTAAGCGGTTTTGGATAGAGAATTAAATTCTGAGTTCAATGATATAATTATATTTAAAATTACGTTTAAGATGTTAGCCTTTCCCCTATAAATGTCTTTCGCGACAAAAATTTATTTTGTGAACCTTAGACGTAAAAAAATACATCTAAGCGGTTAAATTCTGAGTTTAATGATATAATTATATTCAAAATTACGTTTAAGATGTTAGCCTTTCCCATATAAATGTCTTTCGCGATAAAATATTTATTTTGTGAACGTAAAAAAATACATCTAAGCGGTTTTGGATAGGAAATTAAATTCTGAGTTCAATGATATAATTATATTCAAAATTACGTTTAAGATGTTAGCCTTTCCCCTATAAATGTCTTTCGCGACAAAAAATTTATTTTGTGAAACGGAAACGTAAAAAAATACATCTAAGCGGTTTTGGATAGGAAATTAAATTCTGTGTTCAATGATATAATTATATTCAAAATTACGTTTAAGATGTTAGCCTTTCCCCTATAAATGTCTTTCGCGACAAAAAATTTATTTTGTGAAACGGAAACGTAAAAAAATACATCTAAGCGGTTTTGGATAGGAAATTAAATTCTGAGTTCAATGATATAATTATATTCAAAATCTTTTCCGACAAAAAATTTATTTTGAGAACCAGAAACGTAAAAAAATACATCTAAGCGGTTTTGGATAGGAAATTAAATTCTGAGTTCAATGATATAATTATATTCAAAATTACGTTTAAGATGTTAGCCTTTCCCCTATAAATGTCTTTCGCGACAAAAAATTTATTTTGTGAAACGGAAACGTAAAAAAATACATCTAAGCGGTTTTGGATAGGAAATTAAATTCTGAGTTCAATGATATAATTATATTCAAAATTACGTTTAAGATGTTAGCCTTTCCCCTATAAATGTCTTTCGCGACAAAAAATTTATTTTGTGAAACGGAAACGTAAAAAAATACATCTAAGCGGTTTTGGATAGGAAATTAAATTCTGAGTTCAATGATATAATTATATTCAAAATCTTTTCCGACAAAAAATTTATTTTGTGAACCAGAAACGTAAAAAAATACATCTAAGCGGTTTTGGATAGGAAATTAAATTCTGAGTTGAATGATATAATTATATTCAAAATTACGTTTAAGATGTTAGCCTTTCCTCTATAAAGGTCTTTCGCGACAAAAAATTTATTTTGTGAAAAGGAAACGTTAAAATATACATCTAAGCGGTTTTGGATAGGAAATTAAATTCTGATTTCAATGATATAATTATATTCAAAATTACGTTTAAGAAGTTAGCCTTTCCTCTATAAATATCTTTCTCGACAAAAAATTTATTTTGTGAAAAGGAAACGTAAAAAAATACATCTAAGCGGTTTTGGATAGGAAATTAAATTCTGTGTTCAATGATATAATTATATTCAAAATTACGTTTAAGATGTTAGCCTTTCCCCTATAAATGTCTTTCGCGACAAAAAATTTATTTTGTGAAACGGAAACGTAAAAAAATACATCTAAGCGGTTTTGGATAGGAAATTAAATTCTGAGTTCAATGATATAATTATATTCAAAATCTTTTCCGACAAAAAATTTATTTTGAGAACCAGAAACGTAAAAAAATACATCTAAGCGGTTTTGGATAGGAAATTAAATTCTGAGTTCAATGATATAATTATATTCAAAATTACGTTTAAGATGTTAGCCTTTCCTCTATAAATGTCTTTCTCGACAAAAAATTTATTTTGTGAACCAGAAACGTAAAAAAATACATCTAAGCGGTTAAATTCTGAGTTTAAAGATAAATTATATTCAAAATTACGTTTAAGATGTTAGCCTTTCCTCTATAAATGTCTTTCGCGACAAAAATCTATTTTGTGAACCGGAAACGTAAAAAAATACATCTAAGCGGTTAAATTCTGAGTTTAATGATATAATTATATTCAAAATTACGTTTAAGATGTTAGCCTTTCCTCTATAAATGTCTTTCGCGACAAAAATCTATTTTGTGAACCGGAAACGTAAAAAAATACATCTAAGCGGTTAAATTCTGAGTTTAATGATATAATTATATTCAAAATTACGTTTAAGATGTTAGCCTTTCCTCTATAAATGTCTTTCGCGACAAAAAATTTATTTTGTGAAAAGGAAACGTTAAAATATACATCTAAGCGGTTTTGGATAGAGAATTAAATTCTGTGTTCAATGATATAATTATATTCAAAATTACGTTTAAGATGTTAGCCTTTCCTCTATAAATGTCTTTCTCGACAAAAAATTTATTTTGTGAAAAGGAAACGTTAAAATATACATCTAAGCGGTTTTGGATAGGAAATTAAATTCTGAGTTCAATGATATAATTATATTCAAAATTACGTTTAAGATGTTAGCATTTCCCCTATAAATGTCTTTCGCGACAAAAAATTTATTTTGTGAAACGGAAACGTAAAAAAATACATCTAAGCGGTTTTGGATAGGAAATTAAATTCTGTGTTCAATGATATAATTATATTCAAAATTACGTTTAAGATGTTAGCCTTTCCTCTATAAATGTCTTTCTCGACAAAAAATTTATTTTGTGAAAAGGAAACGTTAAAATATACATCTAAGCGGTTTTGGATAGGAAATTAAATTCTGAGTTCAATGATATAATTATATTCAAAATTACGTTTAAGATGTTAGCATTTCCCCTATAAATGTCTTTCGCGACAAAAAATTTATTTTGTGAAACGGAAACGTAAAAAAATACATCTAAGCGGTTTTGGATAGGAAATTAAATTCTGTGTTCAATGATATAATTATATTCAAAATTACGTTTAAGATGTTAGCCTTTCCCCTATAAATGTCTTTCGCGACAAAAAATTTATTTTGTGAAACGGAAACGTAAAAAAATACATCTAAGCGGTTTTGGATAGGAAATTAAATTCTGAGTTCAATGATATAATTATATTCAAAATCTTTTCCGACAAAAAATTTATTTTGTGAACCAGAAACGTAAAAAAATACATCTAAGCGGTTTTGGATAGGAAATTAAATTCTGAGTTGAATGATATAATTATATTCAAAATTACGTTTAAGATGTTAGCCTTTCCTCTATAAAGGTCTTTCGCGACAAAAAATTTATTTTGTGAAAAGGAAACGTTAAAATATACATCTAAGCGGTTTTGGATAGGAAATTAAATTCTGATTTCAATGATATAATTATATTCAAAATTACGTTTAAGAAGTTAGCCTTTCCTCTATAAATATCTTTCTCGACAAAAAATTTATTTTGTGAAAAGGAAACGTAAAAAAATACATCTAAGCGGTTTTGGATAGGAAATTAAATTCTGTGTTCAATGATATAATTATATTCAAAATTACGTTTAAGATGTTAGCCTTTCCCCTATAAATGTCTTTCGCGACAAAAAATTTATTTTGTGAAACGGAAACGTAAAAAAATACATCTAAGCGGTTTTGGATAGGAAATTAAATTCTGAGTTCAATGATATAATTATATTCAAAATCTTTTCCGACAAAAAATTTATTTTGAGAAACAGAAACCTAAAAAAATACATCTAAGCGGTTTTGGATAGGAAATTAAATTCTGAGTTCAATGATATAATTATATTCAAAATTACGTTTAAGATGTTAGCCTTTCCTCTATAAATGTCTTTCGCGACAAAAAATTTATTTTGTGAAAAGGAAACGTTAAAATATACATCTAAGCGGTTTTGGATAGAGAATTAAATTCTGTGTTCAATGATATAATTATATTCAAAATTACGTTTAAGATGTTAGCCTTTCCCCTATAAATGTCTTTCGCGACAAAAAATTTATTTTGTGAACGTAAAAAAATACATCTAAGCGGTTTTGGATAGGAAATTAAATTCTGTGTTCAATGATATAATTATATTCAAAATTACGTTTAAGATGTTAGCCTTTCCCCTATAAATGTCTTTCGCGACAAAAAATTTATTTTGTGAAACGGAAACGTTAAAATATACATCTAAGCGGTTTTGGATAGTGAATTAAATTCTGTGTTCAATGATATAATTATATTCAAAATTACGTTTAAGATGTTAGCCTTTCCCATATAAATGTCTTTCGCGATAAAATATTTATTTTGTGAACGTAAAAAAATACATCTAAGCGGTTTTGGATAGGAAATTAAATTCTGTGTTCAATGATATAATTATATTCAAAATTACGTTTAAGATGTTAGCCTTTCCCCTATAAATGTCTTTCGCGACAAAAAATTTATTTTGTGAAACGGAAACGTAAAAAAATACATCTAAGCGGTTTTGGATAGGAATTTAAATTCTGAGTTCAATGATATAATTATATTCAAAATCTTTTCCGACAAAAAATTTATTTTGAGAACCAGAAACGTAAAAAAATACATCTAAGCGGTTTTGGATAGGAAATTAAATTCTGAGTTCAATGATATAATTATATTCAAAATTACGTTTAAGATGTTAGCCTTTCCTCTATAAATGTCTTTCGCGACAAAAAATTTATTTTGTGAAAAGGAAACGTTAAAATATACATCTAAGCGGTTTTGGATAGAGAATTAAATTCTGTGTTCAATGATATAATTATATTCAAAATTACGTTTAAGATGTTAGCCTTTCCCCTATAAATGTCTTTCGCGACAAAAAATTTATTTTGTGAAACGGAAACGTAAAAAAATACATCTAAGCGGTTTTGGATAGGAAATTAAATTCTGAGTTCAATGATATAATTATATTCAAAATCTTTTCCGACAAAAAATTTATTTTGAGAACCAGAAACGTAAAAAAATACATCTAAGCGGTTTTGGATAGGAAATTAAATTCTGAGTTCAATGATATAATTATATTCAAAATTACGTTTAAGATGTTAGCCTTTCCTCTATAAATGTCTTTCGCGACAAAAAATTTATTTTGTGAACGTAAAAAAATACATCTAAGCGGTTTTGGATAGGAAATTAAATTCTGTGTTCAATGATATAATTATATTCAAAATTACGTTTAAGATGTTAGCCTTTCCCCTATAAATGTCTTTCGCGACAAAAAATTTATTTTGTGAAACGGAAACGTTAAAATATACATCTAAGCGGTTTTGGATAGAGAATTAAATTCTGTGTTCAATGATATAATTATATTCAAAATTACGTTTAAGATGTTAGCCTTTCCCCTATAAATGTCTTTCGCGACAAAAAATTTATTTTGTGAACGTAAAAAAATACATCTAAGCGGTTTTGGATAGGAAATTAAATTCTGTGTTCAATGATATAATTATATTCAAAATTACGTTTAAGATGTTAGCCTTTCCCCTATAAATGTCTTTCGCGACAAAAAATTTATTTTGTGAAACGGAAACGTTAAAATATACATCTAAGCGGTTTTGGATAGAGAATTAAATTCTGTGTTCAATGATATAATTATATTCAAAATTACGTTTAAGATGTTAGCCTTTCCCATATAAATGTCTTTAGCGATAAAATATTTATTTTGTGAACGTAAAAAAATACATCTAAGCGGTTTTGGATAGGAAATTAAATTCTGTGTTCAATGATATAATTATATTCAAAATTACGTTTAAGATGTTACCCTTTCCCCTATAAATGTCTTTCGCGACAAAAAATTTATTTTGTGAAACGGAAACGTAAAAAAATACATCTAAGCGGTTTTGGATAGGAAATTAAATTCTGTGTTCAATGATATAATTATATTCAAAATTACGTTTAAGATGTTAGCCTTTCCCCTATAAATGTCTTTCGCGACAAAAAATTTATTTTGTGAAACGGAAACGTAAAAAAATACATCTAAGCGGTTTTGGATAGGAAATTAAATTCTGAGTTCAATGATATAATTATATTCAAAATCTTTTCCGACAAAAAATTTATTTTGTGAACCAGAAACGTAAAAAAATACATCTAAGCGGTTTTGGATAGGAAATTAAATTCTGAGTTCAATGATATAATTATATTCAAAATTACGTTTAAGATGTTAGCCTTTCCTCTATAAATGTCTTTCTCGACAAAAAATTTATTTTGTGAACCAGAAACGTAAAAAAATACATCTAAGCGGTTAAATTCTGAGTTTAAAGATAAATTATATTCAAAATTACGTTTAAGATGTTAGCCTTTCCTCTATAAATGTCTTTCGCGACAAAAATCTATTTTGTGAACCGGAAACGTAAAAAAATACATCTAAGCGGTTAAATTCTGAGTTTAATGATATAATTATATTCAAAATTACGTTTAAGATGTTAGCCTTTCCTCTATAAATGTCTTTCGCGACAAAAATCTATTTTGTGAACCGGAAACGTAAAAAAATACATCTAAGCGGTTAAATTCTGAGTTTAATGATATAATTATATTCAAAATTACGTTTAAGATGTTAGCCTTTCCTCTATAAATGTCTTTCGCGACAAAAAATTTATTTTGTGAAAAGGAAACGTTAAAATATACATCTAAGCGGTTTTGGATAGAGAATTAAATTCTGTGTTCAATGATATAATTATATTCAAAATTACGTTTAAGATGTTAGCCTTTCCTCTATAAATGTCTTTCTCGACAAAAAATTTATTTTGTGAAAAGGAAACGTTAAAATATACATCTAAGCAGTTTTGGATAGGAAATTAAATTCTGAGTTCAATGATATAATTATATTCAAAATTACGTTTAAGATGTTAGCATTTCCCCTATAAATGTCTTTCGCGACAAAAAATTTATTTTGTGAAACGGAAACGTAAAAAAATACATCTAAGCGGTTTTGGATAGGAAATTAAATTCTGTGTTCAATGATATAATTATATTCAAAATTACGTTTAAGATGTTAGCCTTTCCCATATAAATGTCTTTCGCGACAAAAATCTATTTTGTGAACCGGAAACGTAAAAAAATACATCTAAGCGGTTAAATTCTGAGTTTAATGATATAATTATATTCAAAATTACGTTTAAGATGTTAGCCTTTCCTCTATAAATGTCTTTCGCGACAAAAATCTATTTTGTGAACCGGAAACGTAAAAAAATACATCTAAGCGGTTAAATTCTGAGTTTAATGATATAATTATATTCAAAATTACGTTTAAGATGTTAGCCTTTCCTCTATAAATGTCTTTCGCGACAAAAAATTTATTTTGTGAAAAGGAAACGTTAAAATATACATCTAAGCGGTTTTGGATAGAGAATTAAATTCTGTGTTCAATGATATAATTATATTCAAAATTACGTTTAAGATGTTAGCCTTTCCTCTATAAATGTCTTTCTCGACAAAAAATTTATTTTGTGAAAAGGAAACGTTAAAATATACATCTAAGCGGTTTTGGATAGGAAATTAAATTCTGAGTTCAATGATATAATTATATTCAAAATTACGTTTAAGATGTTAGCATTTCCCCTATAAATGTCTTTCGCGACAAAAAATTTATTTTGTGAAACGGAAACGTAAAAAAATACATCTAAGCGGTTTTGGATAGGAAATTAAATTCTGTGTTCAATGATATAATTATATTCAAAATTACGTTTAAGATGTTAGCCTTTCCCCTATAAATGTCTTTCGCGACAAAAAATTTATTTTGTGAAACGGAAACGTAAAAAAATACATCTAAGCGGTTTTGGATAGGAAATTAAATTCTGAGTTGAATGATATAATTATATTCAAAATTACGTTTAAGATGTTAGCCTTTCCTCTATAAAGGTCTTTCGCGACAAAAAATTTATTTTGTGAAAAGGAAACGTTAAAATATACATCTAAGCGGTTTTGGATAGGAAATTAAATTCTGATTTCAATGATATAATTATATTCAAAATTACGTTTAAGAAGTTAGCCTTTCCTCTATAAATATCTTTCTCGACAAAAAATTTATTTTGTGAAAAGGAAACGTAAAAAAATACATCTAAGCGGTTTTGGATAGGAAATTAAATTCTGAGTTGAATGATATAATTATATTCAAAATTACGTTTAAGATGTTAGCCTTTCCTCTATAAAGGTCTTTCGCGACAAAAAATTTATTTTGTGAAAAGGAAACGTTAAAATATACATCTAAGCGGTTTTGGATAGGAAATTAAATTCTGATTTCAATGATATAATTATATTCAAAATTACGTTTAAGAAGTTAGCCTTTCCTCTATAAATATCTTTCTCGACAAAAAATTTATTTTGTGAAAAGGAAACGTAAAAAAATACATCTAAGCGGTTTTGGATAGGAAATTAAATTCTGTGTTCAATGATATAATTATATTCAAAATTACGTTTAAGATGTTAGCCTTTCCCCTATAAATGTCTTTCGCGACAAAAAATTTATTTTGTGAAACGGAAACGTAAAAAAATACATCTAAGCGGTTTTGGATAGGAAATTAAATTCTGAGTTCAATGATATAATTATATTCAAAATCTTTTCCGACAAAAAATTTATTTTGAGAAACAGAAACCTAAAAAAATACATCTAAGCGGTTTTGGATAGGAAATTAAATTCTGAGTTCAATGATATAATTATATTCAAAATTACGTTTAAGATGTTAGCCTTTCCTCTATAAATGTCTTTCGCGACAAAAAATTTATTTTGTGAAAAGGAAACGTTAAAATATACATCTAAGCGGTTTTGGATAGAGAATTAAATTCTGTGTTCAATGATATAATTATATTCAAAATTACGTTTAAGATGTTAGCCTTTCCCCTATAAATGTCTTTCGCGACAAAAAATTTATTTTGTGAACGTAAAAAAATACATCTAAGCGGTTTTGGATAGGAAATTAAATTCTGTGTTCAATGATATAATTATATTCAAAATTACGTTTAAGATGTTAGCCTTTCCCCTATAAATGTCTTTCGCGACAAAAAATTTATTTTGTGAAACGGAAACGTTAAAATATACATCTAAGCGGTTTTGGATAGTGAATTAAATTCTGTGTTCAATGATATAATTATATTCAAAATTACGTTTAAGATGTTAGCCTTTCCCATATAAATGTCTTTCGCGATAAAATATTTATTTTGTGAACGTAAAAAAATACATCTAAGCGGTTTTGGATAGGAAATTAAATTCTGTGTTCAATGATATAATTATATTCAAAATTACGTTTAAGATGTTAGCCTTTCCCCTATAAATGTCTTTCGCGACAAAAAATTTATTTTGTGAAACGGAAACGTAAAAAAATACATCTAAGCGGTTTTGGATAGGAATTTAAATTCTGAGTTCAATGATATAATTATATTCAAAATCTTTTCCGACAAAAAATTTATTTTGAGAACCAGAAACGTAAAAAAATACATCTAAGCGGTTTTGGATAGGAAATTAAATTCTGAGTTCAATGATATAATTATATTCAAAATTACGTTTAAGATGTTAGCCTTTCCTCTATAAATGTCTTTCGCGACAAAAAATTTATTTTGTGAAAAGGAAACGTTAAAATATACATCTAAGCGGTTTTGGATAGAGAATTAAATTCTGTGTTCAATGATATAATTATATTCAAAATTACGTTTAAGATGTTAGCCTTTCCCCTATAAATGTCTTTCGCGACAAAAAATTTATTTTGTGAAACGGAAACGTAAAAAAATACATCTAAGCGGTTTTGGATAGGAAATTAAATTCTGAGTTCAATGATATAATTATATTCAAAATCTTTTCCGACAAAAAATTTATTTTGAGAACCAGAAACGTAAAAAAATACATCTAAGCGGTTTTGGATAGGAAATTAAATTCTGAGTTCAATGATATAATTATATTCAAAATTACGTTTAAGATGTTAGCCTTTCCTCTATAAATGTCTTTCGCGACAAAAAATTTATTTTGTGAACGTAAAAAAATACATCTAAGCGGTTTTGGATAGGAAATTAAATTCTGTGTTCAATGATATAATTATATTCAAAATTACGTTTAAGATGTTAGCCTTTCCCCTATAAATGTCTTTCGCGACAAAAAATTTATTTTGTGAAACGGAAACGTTAAAATATACATCTAAGCGGTTTTGGATAGAGAATTAAATTCTGTGTTCAATGATATAATTATATTCAAAATTACGTTTAAGATGTTAGCCTTTCCCCTATAAATGTCTTTCGCGACAAAAAATTTATTTTGTGAACGTAAAAAAATACATCTAAGCGGTTTTGGATAGGAAATTAAATTCTGTGTTCAATGATATAATTATATTCAAAATTACGTTTAAGATGTTAGCCTTTCCCCTATAAATGTCTTTCGCGACAAAAAATTTATTTTGTGAAACGGAAACGTTAAAATATACATCTAAGCGGTTTTGGATAGAGAATTAAATTCTGTGTTCAATGATATAATTATATTCAAAATTACGTTTAAGATGTTAGCCTTTCCCATATAAATGTCTTTAGCGATAAAATATTTATTTTGTGAACGTAAAAAAATACATCTAAGCGGTTTTGGATAGGAAATTAAATTCTGTGTTCAATGATATAATTATATTCAAAATTACGTTTAAGATGTTACCCTTTCCCCTATAAATGTCTTTCGCGACAAAAAATTTATTTTGTGAAACGGAAACGTAAAAAAATACATCTAAGCGGTTTTGGATAGGAAATTAAATTCTGTGTTCAATGATATAATTATATTCAAAATTACGTTTAAGATGTTAGCCTTTCCCCTATAAATGTCTTTCGCGACAAAAAATTTATTTTGTGAAACGGAAACGTAAAAAAATACATCTAAGCGGTTTTGGATAGGAAATTAAATTCTGAGTTCAATGATATAATTATATTCAAAATCTTTTCCGACAAAAAATTTATTTTGTGAACCAGAAACGTAAAAAAATACATCTAAGCGGTTTTGGATAGGAAATTAAATTCTGAGTTCAATGATATAATTATATTCAAAATTACGTTTAAGATGTTAGCATTTCCTCTATAAATGTCTTTCGCGACAAAAAATTTATTTTGTGAAAAGGAAACGTTAAAATATACATCTAAGCGGTTTTGGATAGAGAATTAAATTCTGTGTTCAATGATATAATTATATTCAAAATTACGTTTAAGATGTTAGCCTTTCCTCTATAAATGTCTTTCTCGACAAAAAATTTATTTTGTGAAAAGGAAACGTTAAAATATACATCTAAGCGGTTTTGGATAGGAAATTAAATTCTGAGTTCAATGATATAATTATATTCAAAATTACGCTTAAGATGTTAGCCATTCCTCTATAAATGTCTTTCGCGACAAACAATTTATTTTGTGAAACGGAAACGTAAAAAAATACATCTAAGCGGTTTTGGATAGAGAATTAAATTCTGAGTTCAATGATATAATTATATTTAAAATTACGTTTAAGATGTTAGCCTTTCCCCTATAAATGTCTTTCGCGACAAAAATTTATTTTGTGAACCTTAGACGTAAAAAAATACATCTAAGCGGTTAAATTCTGAGTTTAATGATATAATTATATTCAAAATTACGTTTAAGATGTTAGCCTTTCCCATATAAATGTCTTTCGCGATAAAATATTTATTTTGTGAACGTAAAAAAATACATCTAAGCGGTTTTGGATAGGAAATTAAATTCTGAGTTCAATGATATAATTATATTCAAAATTACGTTTAAGATGTTAGCCTTTCCCCTATAAATGTCTTTCGCGACAAAAAATTTATTTTGTGAAACGGAAACGTAAAAAAATACATCTAAGCGGTTTTGGATAGGAAATTAAATTCTGTGTTCAATGATATAATTATATTCAAAATTACGTTTAAGATGTTAGCCTTTCCCCTATAAATGTCTTTCGCGACAAAAAATTTATTTTGTGAAACGGAAACGTAAAAAAATACATCTAAGCGGTTTTGGATAGGAAATTAAATTCTGAGTTCAATGATATAATTATATTCAAAATCTTTTCCGACAAAAAATTTATTTTAAGAACCAGAAACGTAAAAAAATACATCTAAGCGGTTTTGGATAGGAAATTAAATTCTGAGTTCAATGATATAATTATATTCAAAATTACGTTTAAGATGTTAGCCTTTCCCCTATAAATGTCTTTCGCGACAAAAAATTTATTTTGTGAAACGGAAACGTAAAAAAATACATCTAAGCGGTTTTGGATAGGAAATTAAATTCTGAGTTCAATGATATAATTATATTCAAAATTACGTTTAAGATGTTAGCCTTTCCCCTATAAATGTCTTTCGCGACAAAAAATTTATTTTGTGAAACGGAAACGTAAAAAAATACATCTAAGCGGTTTTGGATAGGAAATTAAATTCTGAGTTCAATGATATAATTATATTCAAAATCTTTTCCGACAAAAAATTTATTTTGTGAACCAGAAACGTAAAAAAATACATCTAAGCGGTTTTGGATAGGAAATTAAATTCTGAGTTGAATGATATAATTATATTCAAAATTACGTTTAAGATGTTAGCCTTTCCTCTATAAAGGTCTTTCGCGACAAAAAATTTATTTTGTGAAAAGGAAACGTTAAAATATACATCTAAGCGGTTTTGGATAGGAAATTAAATTCTGATTTCAATGATATAATTATATTCAAAATTACGTTTAAGAAGTTAGCCTTTCCTCTATAAATATCTTTCTCGACAAAAAATTTATTTTGTGAAAAGGAAACGTAAAAAAATACATCTAAGCGGTTTTGGATAGGAAATTAAATTCTGTGTTCAATGATATAATTATATTCAAAATTACGTTTAAGATGTTAGCCTTTCCCCTATAAATGTCTTTCGCGACAAAAAATTTATTTTGTGAAACGGAAACGTAAAAAAATACATCTAAGCGGTTTTGGATAGGAAATTAAATTCTGAGTTCAATGATATAATTATATTCAAAATCTTTTCCGACAAAAAATTTATTTTGAGAACCAGAAACGTAAAAAAATACATCTAAGCGGTTTTGGATAGGAAATTAAATTCTGAGTTCAATGATATAATTATATTCAAAATTACGTTTAAGATGTTAGCATTTCCCCTATAAATGTCTTTCGCGACAAAAAATTTATTTTGTGAAACGGAAACGTTAAAATATACATCTAAGCGGTTTTGGATAGGAAATTAAATTCTGAGTTCAATGATATAATTATATTCAAAATTACGTTTAAGATGTTAGCCTTTCCTCTATAAATGTCTTTCGCGACAAAAAATTTATTTTGTGAAAAGGAAACGTTAAAATATACATCTAAGCGGTTTTGGATAGAGAATTAAATTCTGTGTTCAATGATATAATTATATTCAAAATTACGTTTAAGATGTTAGCCTTTCCCCTATAAATGTCTTTCGCGACAAAAAATTTATTTTGTGAACGTAAAAAAATACATCTAAGCGGTTTTGGATAGGAAATTAAATTCTGTGTTCAATGATATAATTATATTCAAAATTACGTTTAAGATGTTAGCCTTTCCCCTATAAATGTCTTTCGCGACAAAAAATTTATTTTGTGAAACGGAAACGTTAAAATATACATCTAAGCGGTTTTGGATAGTGAATTAAATTCTGTGTTCAATGATATAATTATATTCAAAATTACGTTTAAGATGTTAGCCTTTCCCATATAAATGTCTTTCGCGATAAAATATTTATTTTGTGAACGTAAAAAAATACATCTAAGCGGTTTTGGATAGGAAATTAAATTCTGTGTTCAATGATATAATTATATTCAAAATTACGTTTAAGATGTTAGCCTTTCCCCTATAAATGTCTTTCGCGACAAAAAATTTATTTTGTGAAACGGAAACGTAAAAAAATACATCTAAGCGGTTTTGGATAGGAATTTAAATTCTGAGTTCAATGATATAATTATATTCAAAATCTTTTCCGACAAAAAATTTATTTTGAGAAACAGAAACGTAAAAAAATACATCTAAGCGGTTTTGGATAGGAAATTAAATTCTGAGTTCAATGATATAATTATATTCAAAATTACGTTTAAGATGTTAGCCTTTCCTCTATAAATGTCTTTCGCGACAAAAAATTTATTTTGTGAAAAGGAAACGTTAAAATATACATCTAAGCGGTTTTGGATAGAGAATTAAATTCTGTGTTCAATGATATAATTATATTCAAAATTACGTTTAAGATGTTAGCCTTTCCCCTATAAATGTCTTTCGCGACAAAAAATTTATTTTGTGAAACGGAAACGTAAAAAAATACATCTAAGCGGTTTTGGATAGGAAATTAAATTCTGAGTTCAATGATATAATTATATTCAAAATCTTTTCCGACAAAAAATTTATTTTGAGAACCAGAAACGTAAAAAAATACATCTAAGCGGTTTTGGATAGGAAATTAAATTCTGAGTTCAATGATATAATTATATTCAAAATTACGTTTAAGATGTTAGCCTTTCCTCTATAAATGTCTTTCGCGACAAAAAATTTATTTTGTGAACGTAAAAAAATACATCTAAGCGGTTTTGGATAGGAAATTAAATTCTGTGTTCAATGATATAATTATATTCAAAATTACGTTTAAGATGTTAGCCTTTCCCCTATAAATGTCTTTCGCGACAAAAAATTTATTTTGTGAAACGGAAACGTTAAAATATACATCTAAGCGGTTTTGGATAGAGAATTAAATTCTGTGTTCAATGATATAATTATATTCAAAATTACGTTTAAGATGTTAGCCTTTCCCCTATAAATGTCTTTCGCGACAAAAAATTTATTTTGTGAACGTAAAAAAATACATCTAAGCGGTTTTGGATAGGAAATTAAATTCTGTGTTCAATGATATAATTATATTCAAAATTACGTTTAAGATGTTAGCCTTTCCCCTATAAATGTCTTTCGCGACAAAAAATTTATTTTGTGAAACGGAAACGTTAAAATATACATCTAAGCGGTTTTGGATAGAGAATTAAATTCTGTGTTCAATGATATAATTATATTCAAAATTACGTTTAAGATGTTAGCCTTTCCCATATAAATGTCTTTAGCGATAAAATATTTATTTTGTGAACGTAAAAAAATACATCTAAGCGGTTTTGGATAGGAAATTAAATTCTGTGTTCAATGATATAATTATATTCAAAATTACGTTTAAGATGTTACCCTTTCCCCTATAAATGTCTTTCGCGACAAAAAATTTATTTTGTGAAACGGAAACGTAAAAAAATACATCTAAGCGGTTTTGGATAGGAAATTAAATTCTGTGTTCAATGATATAATTATATTCAAAATTACGTTTAAGATGTTAGCCTTTCCCCTATAAATGTCTTTCGCGACAAAAAATTTATTTTGTGAAACGGAAACGTAAAAAAATACATCTAAGCGGTTTTGGATAGGAAATTAAATTCTGAGTTCAATGATATAATTATATTCAAAATCTTTTCCGACAAAAAATTTATTTTGTGAACCAGAAACGTAAAAAAATACATCTAAGCGGTTTTGGATAGGAAATTAAATTCTGAGTTCAATGATATAATTATATTCAAAATTACGTTTAAGATGTTAGCATTTCCTCTATAAATGTCTTTCGCGACAAAAAATTTATTTTGTGAAAAGGAAACGTTAAAATATACATCTAAGCGGTTTTGGATAGAGAATTAAATTCTGTGTTCAATGATATAATTATATTCAAAATTACGTTTAAGATGTTAGCCTTTCCTCTATAAATGTCTTTCTCGACAAAAAATTTATTTTGTGAAAAGGAAACGTTAAAATATACATCTAAGCGGTTTTGGATAGGAAATTAAATTCTGAGTTCAATGATATAATTATATTCAAAATTACGCTTAAGATGTTAGCCATTCCTCTATAAATGTCTTTCGCGACAAACAATTTATTTTGTGAAACGGAAACGTAAAAAAATACATCTAAGCGGTTTTGGATAGAGAATTAAATTCTGAGTTCAATGATATAATTATATTTAAAATTACGTTTAAGATGTTAGCCTTTCCCCTATAAATGTCTTTCGCGACAAAAATTTATTTTGTGAACCTTAGACGTAAAAAAATACATCTAAGCGGTTAAATTCTGAGTTTAATGATATAATTATATTCAAAATTACGTTTAAGATGTTAGCCTTTCCCATATAAATGTCTTTCGCGATAAAATATTTATTTTGTGAACGTAAAAAAATACATCTAAGCGGTTTTGGATAGGAAATTAAATTCTGAGTTCAATGATATAATTATATTCAAAATTACGTTTAAGATGTTAGCCTTTCCCCTATAAATGTCTTTCGCGACAAAAAATTTATTTTGTGAAACGGAAACGTAAAAAAATACATCTAAGCGGTTTTGGATAGGAAATTAAATTCTGTGTTCAATGATATAATTATATTCAAAATTACGTTTAAGATGTTAGCCTTTCCCCTATAAATGTCTTTCGCGACAAAAAATTTATTTTGTGAAACGGAAACGTAAAAAAATACATCTAAGCGGTTTTGGATAGGAAATTAAATTCTGAGTTCAATGATATAATTATATTCAAAATCTTTTCCGACAAAAAATTTATTTTAAGAACCAGAAACGTAAAAAAATACATCTAAGCGGTTTTGGATAGGAAATTAAATTCTGAGTTCAATGATATAATTATATTCAAAATTACGTTTAAGATGTTAGCCTTTCCCCTATAAATGTCTTTCGCGACAAAAAATTTATTTTGTGAAACGGAAACGTAAAAAAATACATCTAAGCGGTTTTGGATAGGAAATTAAATTCTGAGTTCAATGATATAATTATATTCAAAATTACGTTTAAGATGTTAGCCTTTCCCCTATAAATGTCTTTCGCGACAAAAAATTTATTTTGTGAAACGGAAACGTAAAAAAATACATCTAAGCGGTTTTGGATAGGAAATTAAATTCTGAGTTCAATGATATAATTATATTCAAAATCTTTTCCGACAAAAAATTTATTTTGTGAACCAGAAACGTAAAAAAATACATCTAAGCGGTTTTGGATAGGAAATTAAATTCTGAGTTGAATGATATAATTATATTCAAAATTACGTTTAAGATGTTAGCCTTTCCTCTATAAAGGTCTTTCGCGACAAAAAATTTATTTTGTGAAAAGGAAACGTTAAAATATACATCTAAGCGGTTTTGGATAGGAAATTAAATTCTGATTTCAATGATATAATTATATTCAAAATTACGTTTAAGAAGTTAGCCTTTCCTCTATAAATATCTTTCTCGACAAAAAATTTATTTTGTGAAAAGGAAACGTAAAAAAATACATCTAAGCGGTTTTGGATAGGAAATTAAATTCTGTGTTCAATGATATAATTATATTCAAAATTACGTTTAAGATGTTAGCCTTTCCCCTATAAATGTCTTTCGCGACAAAAAATTTATTTTGTGAAACGGAAACGTAAAAAAATACATCTAAGCGGTTTTGGATAGGAAATTAAATTCTGAGTTCAATGATATAATTATATTCAAAATCTTTTCCGACAAAAAATTTATTTTGAGAACCAGAAACGTAAAAAAATACATCTAAGCGGTTTTGGATAGGAAATTAAATTCTGAGTTCAATGATATAATTATATTCAAAATTACGTTTAAGATGTTAGCATTTCCCCTATAAATGTCTTTCGCGACAAAAAATTTATTTTGTGAAACGGAAACGTTAAAATATACATCTAAGCGGTTTTGGATAGGAAATTAAATTCTGAGTTCAATGATATAATTATATTCAAAATTACGTTTAAGATGTTAGCATTTCCCCTATAAATGTCTTTCGCGACAAAAAATTTATTTTGTGAAACGGAAACCTAAAAAAATACATCTAAGCGGTTTTGGATAGGAAATTAAATTCTGAGTTCAATGATATAATTATATTCAAAATTACGTTTAAGATGTTAGCATTTCCCCTATAAATGTCTTTCGCGACAAAAAATTTATTTTGTGAAACGGAAACCTAAAAAAATACATCTAAGCGGTTTTGGATAGGAAATTAAATTCTGTGTTCAATGATATAATTATATTCAAAATTACGTTTAAGATGTTAGCCTTTCTCCTATAAATGTCTTTCGCGACAAAAAATTTATTTTGTGAAACGGAAACGTAAAAAAATACATCTAAGCGGTTTTGGATAGGAAATTAAATTCTGAGTTCAATGATATAATTATATTCAAAATTACGTTTAAGATGTTAGCATTTCCCCTATAAATGTCTTTCGCGACAAAAAATTTATTTTGTGAAACGGAAACCTAAAAAAATACATCTAAGCGGTTTTGGATAAGAAATTAAATTCTGTGTTCAATGATATAATTATATTCAAAATTACGTTTAAGATGTTAGCCTTTCTCCTATAAATGTCTTTCGCGACAAAAAATTTATTTTGTGAAACGGAAACGTAAAAAAATACATCTAAGCGGTTTTGGATAGGAAATTAAATTCTGAGTTCAATGATATAATTATATTCAAAATCTTTTCCGACAAAAAATTTATTTTGTGAACCAGAAACGTAAAAAAATACATCTAAGCGGTTTTGGATAGGAAATTAAATTCTGAGTTCAATGATATAATTATATTCAAAATTACGTTTAAGATGTTAGCCTTTCCTCTATAAATGTCTTTCGCGACAAAAAATTTATTTTGTGAAAAGGAAACGTTAAAATATACATCTAAGCGGTTTTGGATAGGAAATTAAATTCTGAGTTCAATGATATAATTATATTCAAAATTACGTTTAAGATGTTAGCCTTTCCTCTATAAATGTCTTTCTCGACAAAAAATTTATTTTGTGAAAAGGAAACGTTAAAATATACATCTAAGCGGTTTTGGATAGGAAATTAAATTCTGAGTTCAATGATATAATTATATTCAAAATTACGTTTAAGATGTTAGCATTTCCCCTATAAATGTCTTTCGCGACAAAAAATTTATTTTGTGAAACGGAAACGTAAAAAAATACATCTAAGCGGTTTTGGATAGAGAATTAAATTCTGAGTTCAATGATATAATTATATTCAAAATTACGCTTAAGATGTTAGCCATTCCTCTATAAATGTCTTTCGCGACAAACAATTTATTTTGTGAAACGGAAACGTAAAAAAATACATCTAAGCGGTTTTGGATAGAGAATTAAATTCTGAGTTCAATGATATAATTATATTTAAAATTACGTTTAAGATGTTAGCCTTTCCCCTATAAATGTCTTTCGCGACAAAAATTTATTTTGTGAACCTTAGACGTAAAAAAATACATCTAAGCGGTTAAATTCTGAGTTTAATGATATAATTATATTCAAAATTACGTTTAAGATGTTAGCCTTTCCCATATAAATGTCTTTCGCGATAAAATATTTATTTTGTGAACGTAAAAAAATACATCTAAGCGGTTTTGGATAGGAAATTAAATTCTGTGTTCAATGATATAATTATATTCAAAATTACGTTTAAGATGTTAGCCTTTCCCCTATAAATGTCTTTCGCGACAAAAAATTTATTTTGTGAAACGGAAACGTAAAAAAATACATCTAAGCGGTTTTGGATAGGAAATTAAATTCTGAGTTCAATGATATAATTATATTCAAAATTACGTTTAAGATGTTAGCCTTTCCCCTATAAATGTCTTTCGCGACAAAAAATTTATTTTGTGAAACGGAAACGTAAAAAAATACATCTAAGCGGTTTTGGATAGGAAATTAAATTCTGAGTTCAATGATATAATTATATTCAAAATCTTTTCCGACAAAAAATTTATTTTGTGAACCAGAAACGTAAAAAAATACATCTAAGCGGTTTTGGATAGGAAATTAAATTCTGAGTTGAATGATATAATTATATTCAAAATTACGTTTAAGATGTTAGCCTTTCCTCTATAAAGGTCTTTCGCGACAAAAAATTTATTTTGTGAAAAGGAAACGTTAAAATATACATCTAAGCGGTTTTGGATAGGAAATTAAATTCTGATTTCAATGATATAATTATATTCAAAATTACGTTTAAGAAGTTAGCCTTTCCTCTATAAATATATTTCTCGACAAAAAATTTATTTTGTGAAAAGGAAACGTAAAAAAATACATCTAAGCGGTTTTGGATAGGAAATTAAATTCTGTGTTCAATGATATAATTATATTCAAAATTACGTTTAAGATGTTAGCCTTTCCCCTATAAATGTCTTTCGCGACAAAAAATTTATTTTGTGAAACGGAAACGTAAAAAAATACATCTAAGCGGTTTTGGATAGGAAATTAAATTCTGAGTTCAATGATATAATTATATTCAAAATCTTTTCCGACAAAAAATTTATTTTGAGAACCAGAAACGTAAAAAAATACATCTAAGCGGTTTTGGATAGGAAATTAAATTCTGAGTTCAATGATATAATTATATTCAAAATTACGTTTAAGATGTTAGCATTTCCCCTATAAATGTCTTTCGCGACAAAAAATTTATTTTGTGAAACGGAAACGTTAAAATATACATCTAAGCGGTTTTGGATAGGAAATTAAATTCTGAGTTCAATGATATAATTATATTCAAAATTACGTTTAAGATGTTAGCATTTCCCCTATAAATGTCTTTCGCGACAAAAAATTTATTTTGTGAAACGGAAACCTAAAAAAATACATCTAAGCGGTTTTGGATAGGAAATTAAATTCTGAGTTCAATGATATAATTATATTCAAAATTACGTTTAAGATGTTAGCATTTCCCCTATAAATGTCTTTCGCGACAAAAAATTTATTTTGTGAAACGGAAACCTAAAAAAATACATCTAAGCGGTTTTGGATAGGAAATTAAATTCTGTGTTCAATGATATAATTATATTCAAAATTACGTTTAAGATGTTAGCCTTTCTCCTATAAATGTCTTTCGCGACAAAAAATTTATTTTGTGAAACGGAAACGTAAAAAAATACATCTAAGCGGTTTTGGATAGGAAATTAAATTCTGAGTTCAATGATATAATTATATTCAAAATTACGTTTAAGATGTTAGCATTTCCCCTATAAATGTCTTTCGCGACAAAAAATATATTTTGTGAAACGGAAACCTAAAAAAATACATCTAAGCGGTTTTGGATAGGAAATTAAATTCTGTGTTCAATGATATAATTATATTCAAAATTACGTTTAAGATGTTAGCCTTTCTCCTATAAATGTCTTTCGCGACAAAAAATTTATTTTGTGAAACGGAAACGTAAAAAAATACATCTAAGCGGTTTTGGATAGGAAATTAAATTCTGAGTTCAATGATATAATTATATTCAAAATTACGTTTAAGATGTTAGCCTTTCCTCTATAAATGTCTTTCGCGACAAAAAATTTATTTTGTGAAAAGGAAACGTTAAAATATACATCTAAGCGGTTTTGGATAGGAAATTAAATTCTGAGTTCAATGATATAATTATATTCAAAATTACGTTTAAGATGTTAGCCTTTCCTCTATAAATGTCTTTCTCGACAAAAAATTTATTTTGTGAAAAGGAAACGTTAAAATATACTACTAAGCGGTTTTGGATAGGAAATTAAATTCTGAGTTCAATGATATAATTATATTCAAAATTACGCTTAAGATGTTAGCCATTCCTCTATAAATGTCTTTCGCGACAAACAATTTATTTTGTGAAACGGAAACGTAAAAAAATACATCTAAGCGGTTTTGGATAGAGAATTAAATTCTGAGTTCAATGATATAATTATACTTAAAATTACGTTTAAGATGTTAGCCTTTCCCCTATAAATGTCTTTCGCGACAAAAATTTATTTTGTGAACCTTAGACGTAAAAAAATACATCTAAGCGGTTAAATTCTGAGTTTAATGATATAATTATATTCAAAATTACGTTTAAGATGTTAGCCTTTCCCATATAAATGTCTTTCGCGATAAAATATTTATTTTGTGAACGTAAAAAAATACATCTAAGCGGTTTTGGATAGGAAATTAAATTCTGAGTTCAATGATATAATTATATTCAAAATTACGTTTAAGATGTTAGCCTTTCCCCTATAAATGTCTTTCGCGACAAACAATTTATTTTGTGAAACGGAAACGTAAAAAAATACATCTAAGCGGTTTTGGATAGGAAATTAAATTCTGAGTTCAATGATATAATTATATTCAAAATTACGTTTAAGATGTTAGCCTTTCCCCTATAAATGTCTTTCGCGACAAAAAATTTATTTTGTGAAACGGAAACGTAAAAAAATACATCTAAGCGGTTTTGGATAGGAAATTAAATTCTGAGTTCAATGATATAATTATATTCAAAATCTTTTCCGACAAAAAATTTATTTTGTGAACCAGAAACGTAAAAAAATACATCTAAGCGGTTTTGGATAGGAAATTAAATTCTGAGTTCAATGATATAATTATATTCAAAATTACGTTTAAGATGTTAGCATTTCCCCTATAAATGTCTTTCGCGACAAAAAATTTATTTTGTGAAACGGAAACGTTAAAATATACATCTAAGCGGTTTTGGATAGGAAATTAAATTCTGAGTTCAATGATATAATTATATTCAAAATTACGTTTAAGATGTTAGCATTTCCCCTATAAATGTCTTTCGCGACAAAAAATTTATTTTGTGAAACGGAAACCTAAAAAAATACATCTAAGCGGTTTTGGATAGGAAATTAAATTCTGAGTTCAATGATATAATTATATTCAAAATTACGTTTAAGATGTTAGCATTTCCCCTATAAATGTCTTTCGCGACAAAAAATTTATTTTGTGAAACGGAAACCTAAAAAAATACATCTAAGCGGTTTTGGATAGGAAATTAAATTCTGTGTTCAATGATATAATTATATTCAAAATTACGTTTAAGATGTTAGCCTTTCTCCTATAAATGTCTTTCGCGACAAAAAATTTATTTTGTGAAACGGAAACGTAAAAAAATACATCTAAGCGGTTTTGGATAGGAAATTAAATTCTGAGTTCAATGATATAATTATATTCAAAATTACGTTTAAGATGTTAGCATTTCCCCTATAAATGTCTTTCGCGACAAAAAATATATTTTGTGAAACGGAAACCTAAAAAAATACATCTAAGCGGTTTTGGATAGGAAATTAAATTCTGTGTTCAATGATATAATTATATTCAAAATTACGTTTAAGATGTTAGCCTTTCTCCTATAAATGTCTTTCGCGACAAAAAATTTATTTTGTGAAACGGAAACGTAAAAAAATACATCTAAGCGGTTTTGGATAGGAAATTAAATTCTGAGTTCAATGATATAATTATATTCAAAATTACGTTTAAGATGTTAGCCTTTCCTCTATAAATGTCTTTCGCGACAAAAAATTTATTTTGTGAAAAGGAAACGTTAAAATATACATCTAAGCGGTTTTGGATAGGAAATTAAATTCTGAGTTCAATGATATAATTATATTCAAAATTACGTTTAAGATGTTAGCCTTTCCTCTATAAATGTCTTTCTCGACAAAAAATTTATTTTGTGAAAAGGAAACGTTAAAATATACTACTAAGCGGTTTTGGATAGGAAATTAAATTCTGAGTTCAATGATATAATTATATTCAAAATTACGCTTAAGATGTTAGCCATTCCTCTATAAATGTCTTTCGCGACAAACAATTTATTTTGTGAAACGGAAACGTAAAAAAATACATCTAAGCGGTTTTGGATAGAGAATTAAATTCTGAGTTCAATGATATAATTATACTTAAAATTACGTTTAAGATGTTAGCCTTTCCCCTATAAATGTCTTTCGCGACAAAAATTTATTTTGTGAACCTTAGACGTAAAAAAATACATCTAAGCGGTTAAATTCTGAGTTTAATGATATAATTATATTCAAAATTACGTTTAAGATGTTAGCCTTTCCCATATAAATGTCTTTCGCGATAAAATATTTATTTTGTGAACGTAAAAAAATACATCTAAGCGGTTTTGGATAGGAAATTAAATTCTGAGTTCAATGATATAATTATATTCAAAATTACGCTTAAGATGTTAGCCATTCCTCTATAAATGTCTTTCGCGACAAACAATTTATTTTGTGAAACGGAAACGTAAAAAAATACATCTAAGCGGTTTTGGATAGAGAATTAAATTCTGAGTTCAATGATATAATTATATTTAAAATTACGTTTAAGATGTTAGCCTTTCCCCTATAAATGTCTTTCGCGACAAAAATTTATTTTGTGAACCTTAGACGTAAAAAAATACATCTAAGCGGTTAAATTCTGAGTTTAATGATATAATTATATTCAAAATTACGTTTAAGATGTTAGCCTTTCCCATATAAATGTCTTTCGCGATAAAATATTTATTTTGTGAACGTAAAAAAATACATCTAAGCGGTTTTGGATAGGAAATTAAATTCTGTGTTCAATGATATAATTATATTCAAAATTACGTTTAAGATGTTAGCCTTTCCCCTATAAATGTCTTTCGCGACAAAAAATTTATTTTGTGAAACGGAAACGTAAAAAAATACATCTAAGCGGTTTTGGATAGGAAATTAAATTCTGAGTTCAATGATATAATTATATTCAAAATTACGTTTAAGATGTTAGCCTTTCCCCTATAAATGTCTTTCGCGACAAAAAATTTATTTTGTGAAACGGAAACGTAAAAAAATACATCTAAGCGGTTTTGGATAGGAAATTAAATTCTGAGTTCAATGATATAATTATATTCAAAATCTTTTCCGACAAAAAATTTATTTTGTGAACCAGAAACGTAAAAAAATACATCTAAGCGGTTTTGGATAGGAAATTAAATTCTGAGTTGAATGATATAATTATATTCAAAATTACGTTTAAGATGTTAGCCTTTCCTCTATAAAGGTCTTTCGCGACAAAAAATTTATTTTGTGAAAAGGAAACGTTAAAATATACATCTAAGCGGTTTTGGATAGGAAATTAAATTCTGATTTCAATGATATAATTATATTCAAAATTACGTTTAAGAAGTTAGCCTTTCCTCTATAAATATATTTCTCGACAAAAAATTTATTTTGTGAAAAGGAAACGTAAAAAAATACATCTAAGCGGTTTTGGATAGGAAATTAAATTCTGTGTTCAATGATATAATTATATTCAAAATTACGTTTAAGATGTTAGCCTTTCCCCTATAAATGTCTTTCGCGACAAAAAATTTATTTTGTGAAACGGAAACGTAAAAAAATACATCTAAGCGGTTTTGGATAGGAAATTAAATTCTGAGTTCAATGATATAATTATATTCAAAATCTTTTCCGACAAAAAATTTATTTTGAGAACCAGAAACGTAAAAAAATACATCTAAGCGGTTTTGGATAGGAAATTAAATTCTGAGTTCAATGATATAATTATATTCAAAATTACGTTTAAGATGTTAGCATTTCCCCTATAAATGTCTTTCGCGACAAAAAATTTATTTTGTGAAACGGAAACGTTAAAATATACATCTAAGCGGTTTTGGATAGGAAATTAAATTCTGAGTTCAATGATATAATTATATTCAAAATTACGTTTAAGATGTTAGCATTTCCCCTATAAATGTCTTTCGCGACAAAAAATTTATTTTGTGAAACGGAAACCTAAAAAAATACATCTAAGCGGTTTTGGATAGGAAATTAAATTCTGAGTTCAATGATATAATTATATTCAAAATTACGTTTAAGATGTTAGCATTTCCCCTATAAATGTCTTTCGCGACAAAAAATTTATTTTGTGAAACGGAAACCTAAAAAAATACATCTAAGCGGTTTTGGATAGGAAATTAAATTCTGTGTTCAATGATATAATTATATTCAAAATTACGTTTAAGATGTTAGCCTTTCTCCTATAAATGTCTTTCGCGACAAAAAATTTATTTTGTGAAACGGAAACGTAAAAAAATACATCTAAGCGGTTTTGGATAGGAAATTAAATTCTGAGTTCAATGATATAATTATATTCAAAATTACGTTTAAGATGTTAGCATTTCCCCTATAAATGTCTTTCGCGACAAAAAATATATTTTGTGAAACGGAAACCTAAAAAAATACATCTAAGCGGTTTTGGATAGGAAATTAAATTCTGTGTTCAATGATATAATTATATTCAAAATTACGTTTAAGATGTTAGCCTTTCTCCTATAAATGTCTTTCGCGACAAAAAATTTATTTTGTGAAACGGAAACGTAAAAAAATACATCTAAGCGGTTTTGGATAGGAAATTAAATTCTGAGTTCAATGATATAATTATATTCAAAATTACGTTTAAGATGTTAGCCTTTCCTCTATAAATGTCTTTCGCGACAAAAAATTTATTTTGTGAAAAGGAAACGTTAAAATATACATCTAAGCGGTTTTGGATAGGAAATTAAATTCTGAGTTCAATGATATAATTATATTCAAAATTACGTTTAAGATGTTAGCCTTTCCTCTATAAATGTCTTTCTCGACAAAAAATTTATTTTGTGAAAAGGAAACGTTAAAATATACTACTAAGCGGTTTTGGATAGGAAATTAAATTCTGAGTTCAATGATATAATTATATTCAAAATTACGCTTAAGATGTTAGCCATTCCTCTATAAATGTCTTTCGCGACAAACAATTTATTTTGTGAAACGGAAACGTAAAAAAATACATCTAAGCGGTTTTGGATAGAGAATTAAATTCTGAGTTCAATGATATAATTATACTTAAAATTACGTTTAAGATGTTAGCCTTTCCCCTATAAATGTCTTTCGCGACAAAAATTTATTTTGTGAACCTTAGACGTAAAAAAATACATCTAAGCGGTTAAATTCTGAGTTTAATGATATAATTATATTCAAAATTACGTTTAAGATGTTAGCCTTTCCCATATAAATGTCTTTCGCGATAAAATATTTATTTTGTGAACGTAAAAAAATACATCTAAGCGGTTTTGGATAGGAAATTAAATTCTGAGTTCAATGATATAATTATATTCAAAATTACGTTTAAGATGTTAGCCTTTCCCCTATAAATGTCTTTCGCGACAAACAATTTATTTTGTGAAACGGAAACGTAAAAAAATACATCTAAGCGGTTTTGGATAGGAAATTAAATTCTGAGTTCAATGATATAATTATATTCAAAATTACGTTTAAGATGTTAGCCTTTCCCCTATAAATGTCTTTCGCGACAAAAAATTTATTTTGTGAAACGGAAACGTAAAAAAATACATCTAAGCGGTTTTGGATAGGAAATTAAATTCTGAGTTCAATGATATAATTATATTCAAAATCTTTTCCGACAAAAAATTTATTTTGTGAACCAGAAACGTAAAAAAATACATCTAAGCGGTTTTGGATAGGAAATTAAATTCTGAGTTGAATGATATAATTATATTCAAAATTACGTTTAAGATGTTAGCCTTTCCTCTATAAAGGTCTTTCGCGACAAAAAATTTATTTTGTGAAAAGGAAACGTTAAAATATACATCTAAGCGGTTTTGGATAGGAAATTAAATTCTGATTTCAATGATATAATTATATTCAAAATTACGTTTAAGAAGTTAGCCTTTCCTCTATAAATATCTTTCTCGACAAAAAATTTATTTTGTGAAAAGGAAACGTAAAAAAATACATCTAAGCGGTTTTGGATAGGAAATTAAATTCTGTGTTCAATGATATAATTATATTCAAAATTACGTTTAAGATGTTAGCCTTTCCCCTATAAATGTCTTTCGCGACAAAAAATTTATTTTGTGAAACGGAAACGTAAAAAAATACATCTAAGCGGTTTTGGATAGGAAATTAAATTCTGAGTTCAATGATATAATTATATTCAAAATCTTTTCCGACAAAAAATTTATTTTGAGAACCAGAAACGTAAAAAAATACATCTAAGCGGTTTTGGATAGGAAATTAAATTCTGAGTTCAATGATATAATTATATTCAAAATTACGTTTAAGATGTTAGCATTTCCCCTATAAATGTCTTTCGCGACAAAAATTTTATTTTGTGAAACGGAAACGTTAAAATATACATCTAAGCGGTTTTGGATAGGAAATTAAATTCTGAGTTCAATGATATAATTATATTCAAAATTACGTTTAAGATGTTAGCATTTCCCCTATAAATGTCTTTCGCGACAAAAAATTTATTTTGTGAAACGGAAACCTAAAAAAATACATCTAAGCGGTTTTGGATAGGAAATTAAATTCTGAGTTCAATGATATAATTATATTCAAAATTACGTTTAAGATGTTAGCATTTCCCCTATAAATGTCTTTCGCGACAAAAAATTTATTTTGTGAAACGGAAACCTAAAAAAATACATCTAAGCGGTTTTGGATAGGAAATTAAATTCTGTGTTCAATGATATAATTATATTCAAAATTACGTTTAAGATGTTAGCCTTTCTCCTATAAATGTCTTTCGCGACAAAAAATTTATTTTGTGAAACGGAAACGTAAAAAAATACATCTAAGCGGTTTTGGATAGGAAATTAAATTCTGAGTTCAATGATATAATTATATTCAAAATCTTTTCCGACAAAAAATTTATTTTGTGAACCAGAAACGTAAAAAAATACATCTAAGCGGTTTTGGATAGGAAATTAAATTCTGAGTTCAATGATATAATTATATTCAAAATTACGTTTAAGATGTTAGCCTTTCCTCTATAAATGTCTTTCGCGACAAAAAATTTATTTTGTGAAAAGGAAACGTTAAAATATACATCTAAGCGGTTTTGGATAGGAAATTAAATTCTGAGTTCAATGATATAATTATATTCAAAATTACGTTTAAGATGTTAGCCTTTCCTCTATAAATGTCTTTCTCGACAAAAAATTTATTTTGTGAAACGGAAACGTAAAAAAATACATCTAAGCGGTTTTGGATAGAGAATTAAATTCTGAGTTCAATGATATAATTATATTCAAAATTACGCTTAAGATGTTAGCCATTCCTCTATAAATGTCTTTCGCGACAAACAATTTATTTTGTGAAACGGAAACGTAAAAAAATACATCTAAGCGGTTTTGGATAGAGAATTAAATTCTGAGTTCAATGATATAATTATATTTAAAATTACGTTTAAGATGTTAGCCTTTCCCCTATAAATGTCTTTCGCGACAAAAATTTATTTTGTGAACCTTAGACGTAAAAAAATACATCTAAGCGGTTAAATTCTGAGTTTAATGATATAATTATATTCAAAATTACGTTTAAGATGTTAGCCTTTCCCATATAAATGTCTTTCGCGATAAAATATTTATTTTGTGAACGTAAAAAAATACATCTAAGCGGTTTTGGATAGGAAATAAAATTCTGTGTTCAATGATATAATTATATTCAAAATTACGTTTAAGATGTTAGCCTTTCCCCTATAAATGTCTTTCGCGACAAAAAATTTATTTTGTGAAACGGAAACGTAAAAAAATACATCTAAGCGGTTTTGGATAGGAAATTAAATTCTGAGTTCAATGATATAATTATATTCAAAATTACGTTTAAGATGTTAGCCTTTCCCCTATAAATGTCTTTCGCGACAAAAAATTTATTTTGTGAAACGGAAACGTAAAAAAATACATCTAAGCGGTTTTGGATAGGAAATTAAATTCTGAGTTCAATGATATAATTATATTCAAAATCTTTTCCGACAAAAAATTTATTTTGTGAACCAGAAACGTAAAAAAATACATCTAAGCGGTTTTGGATAGGAAATTAAATTCTGAGTTGAATGATATAATTATATTCAAAATTACGTTTAAGATGTTAGCCTTTCCTCTATAAAGGTCTTTCGCGACAAAAAATTTATTTTGTGAAAAGGAAACGTTAAAATATACATCTAAGCGGTTTTGGATAGGAAATTAAATTCTGATTTCAATGATATAATTATATTCAAAATTACGTTTAAGAAGTTAGCCTTTCCTCTATAAATATCTTTCTCGACAAAAAATTTATTTTGTGAAAAGGAAACGTAAAAAAATACATCTAAGCGGTTTTGGATAGGAAATTAAATTCTGTGTTCAATGATATAATTATATTCAAAATTACGTTTAAGATGTTAGCCTTTCCCCTATAAATGTCTTTCGCGACAAAAAATTTATTTTGTGAAACGGAAACGTAAAAAAATACATCTAAGCGGTTTTGGATAGGAAATTAAATTCTGAGTTCAATGATATAATTATATTCAAAATCTTTTCCGACAAAAAATTTATTTTGAGAACCAGAAACGTAAAAAAATACATCTAAGCGGTTTTGGATAGGAAATTAAATTCTGAGTTCAATGATATAATTATATTCAAAATTACGTTTAAGATGTTAGCATTTCCCCTATAAATGTCTTTCGTGACAAAAAATTTATTTTGTGAAACGGAAACCTAAAAAAATACATCTAAGCGGTTTTGGATAGGAAATTAAATTCTGAGTTCAATGATATAATTATATTCAAAATTACGTTTAAGATGTTAGCATTTCCCCTATAAATGTCTTTCGCGACAAAAAATTTATTTTGTGAAACGGAAACCTAAAAAAATACATCTAAGCGGTTTTGGATAGGAAATTAAATTCTGTGTTCAATGATATAATTATATTCAAAATTACGTTTAAGATGTTAGCCTTTCTCCTATAAATGTCTTTCGCGACAAAAAATTTATTTTGTGAAACGGAAACGTAAAAAAATACATCTAAGCGGTTTTGGATAGGAAATTAAATTCTGAGTTCAATGATATAATTATATTCAAAATTACGTTTAAGATGTTAGCATTTCCCCTATAAATGTCTTTCGCGACAAAAAATTTATTTTGTGAAACGGAAACCTAAAAAAATACATCTAAGCGGTTTTGGATAGGAAATTAAATTCTGTGTTCAATGATATAATTATATTCAAAATTACGTTTAAGATGTTAGCCTTTCTCCTATAAATGTCTTTCGCGACAAAAAATTTATTTTGTGAAACGGAAACGTAAAAAAATACATCTAAGCGGTTTTGGATAGGAAATTAAATTCTGAGTTCAATGATATAATTATATTCAAAATTACGTTTAAGATGTTAGCCTTTCCTCTATAAATGTCTTTCGCGACAAAAAATTTATTTTGTGAAAAGGAAACGTTAAAATATACATCTAAGCGGTTTTGGATAGAAAATTAAATTCTGAGTTCAATGATATAATTATATTCAAAATTACGTTTAAGATGTTAGCCTTTCCTCTATAAATGTCTTTCTCGACAAAAAATTTATTTTGTGAAAAGGAAACGTTAAAATATACTACTAAGCGGTTTTGGATAGGAAATTAAATTCTGAGTTCAATGATATAATTATATTCAAAATTACGCTTAAGATGTTAGCCATTCCTCTATAAATGTCTTTCGCGACAAACAATTTATTTTGTGAAACGGAAACGTAAAAAAATACATCTAAGCGGTTTTGGATAGAGAATTAAATTCTGAGTTCAATGATATAATTATATTTAAAATTACGTTTAAGATGTTAGCCTTTCCCCTATAAATGTCTTTCGCGACAAAAATTTATTTTGTGAACCTTAGACGTAAAAAAATACATCTAAGCGGTTAAATTCTGAGTTTAATGATATAATTATATTCAAAATTACGTTTAAGATGTTAGCCTTTCCCATATAAATGTCTTTCGCGATAAAATATTTATTTTGTGAACGTAAAAAAATACATCTAAGCGGTTTTGGATAGGAAATTAAATTCTGAGTTCAATGATATAATTATATTCAAAATTACGTTTAAGATGTTAGCCTTTCCCCTATAAATGTCTTTCGCGACAAACAATTTATTTTGTGAAACGGAAACGTAAAAAAATACATCTAAGCGGTTTTGGATAGGAAATTAAATTCTGAGTTCAATGATATAATTATATTCAAAATTACGTTTAAGATGTTAGCCTTTCCCCTATAAATGTCTTTCGCGACAAAAAATTTATTTTGTGAAACGGAAACGTAAAAAAATACATCTAAGCGGTTTTGGATAGGAAATTAAATTCTGAGTTCAATGATATAATTATATTCAAAATCTTTTCCGACAAAAAATTTATTTTGTGAACCAGAAACGTAAAAAAATACATCTAAGCGGTTTTGGATAGGAAATTAAATTCTGAGTTGAATGATATAATTATATTCAAAATTACGTTTAAGATGTTAGCCTTTCCTCTATAAAGGTCTTTCGCGACAAAAAATTTATTTTGTGAAAAGGAAACGTTAAAATATACATCTAAGCGGTTTTGGATAGGAAATTAAATTCTGATTTCAATGATATAATTATATTCAAAATTACGTTTAAGAAGTTAGCCTTTCCTCTATAAATATCTTTCTCGACAAAAAATTTATTTTGTGAAAAGGAAACGTAAAAAAATACATCTAAGCGGTTTTGGATAGGAAATTAAATTCTGTGTTCAATGATATAATTATATTCAAAATTACGTTTAAGATGTTAGCCTTTCCCCTATAAATGTCTTTCGCGACAAAAAATTTATTTTGTGAAACGGAAACGTAAAAAAATACATCTAAGCGGTTTTGGATAGGAAATTAAATTCTGAGTTCAATGATATAATTATATTCAAAATCTTTTCCGACAAAAAATTTATTTTGAGAACCAGAAACGTAAAAAATTACATCTAAGCGGTTTTGGATAGGAAATTAAATTCTGAGTTCAATGATATAATTATATTCAAAATTACGTTTAAGATGTTAGCATTTCCCCTATAAATGTCTTTCGCGACAAAAAATTTATTTTGTGAAACGGAAACGTTAAAATATACATCTAAGCGGTTTTGGATAGGAAATTAAATTCTGAGTTCAATGATATAATTATATTCAAAATTACGTTTAAGATGTTAGCATTTCCCCTATAAATGTCTTTCGCGACAAAAAATTTATTTTGTGAAACGGAAACGTTAAAATATACATCTAAGCGGTTTTGGATAGAGAATTAAATTCTGAGTTCAATGATATAATTATATTTAAAATTACGTTTAAGATGTTAGCCTTTCCCCTATAAATGTCTTTCGCGACAAAAATTTATTTTGTGAACCTTAGACGTAAAAAAATACATCTAAGCGGTTAAATTCTGAGTTTAATGATATAATTATATTCAAAATTACGTTTAAGATGTTAGCCTTTCCCATATAAATGTCTTTCGCGATAAAATATTTATTTTGTGAACGTAAAAAAATACATCTAAGCGGTTTTGGATAGGAAATTAAATTCTGAGTTCAATGATATAATTATATTCAAAATTACGTTTAAGATGTTAGCCTTTCCCCTATAAATGTCTTTCGCGACAAAAAATTTATTTTGTGAAACGGAAACGTAAAAAAATACATCTAAGCGGTTTTGGATAGGAAATTAAATTCTGTGTTCAATGATATAATTATATTCAAAATTACGTTTAAGATGTTAGCCTTTCCCCTATAAATGTCTTTCGCGACAAAAAATTTATTTTGTGAAACGGAAACGTAAAAAAATACATCTAAGCGGTTTTGGATAGGAAATTAAATTCTGAGTTCAATGATATAATTATATTCAAAATCTTTTCCGACAAAAAATTTATTTTGAGAACCAGAAACGTAAAAAAATACATCTAAGCGGTTTTGGATAGGAAATTAAATTGTGAGTTCAATGATATAATTATATTCAAAATTACGTTTAAGATGTTAGCCTTTCCCCTATAAATGTCTTTCGCGACAAAAAATTTATTTTGTGAAACGGAAACGTAAAAAAATACATCTAAGCGGTTTTGGATAGGAAATTAAATTCTGAGTTCAATGATATAATTATATTCAAAATTACGTTTAAGATGTTAGCCTTTCCCCTATAAATGTCTTTCGCGACAAAAAATTTATTTTGTGAAACGGAAACGTAAAAAAATACATCTAAGCGGTTTTGGATAGGAAATTAAATTCTGAGTTCAATGATATAATTATATTCAAAATCTTTTCCGACAAAAAATTTATTTTGTGAACCAGTAACGTAAAAAAATACATCTAAGCGGTTTTGGATAGGAAATTAAATTCTGAGTTGAATGATATAATTATATTCAAAATTACGTTTAAGATGTTAGCCTTTCCTCTATAAAGGTCTTTCGCGACAAAAAATTTATTTTGTGAAAAGGAAACGTTAAAATATACATCTAAGCGGTTTTGGATAGGAAATTAAATTCTGATTTCAATGATATAATTATATTCAAAATTACGTTTAAGAAGTTAGCCTTTCCTCTATAAATATCTTTCTCGACAAAAAATTTATTTTGTGAAAAGGAAACGTAAAAAAATACATCTAAGCGGTTTTGGATAGGAAATTAAATTCTGTGTTCAATGATATAATTATATTCAAAATTACGTTTAAGATGTTAGCCTTTCCCCTATAAATGTCTTTCGCGACAAAAAATTTATTTTGTGAAACGGAAACGTAAAAAAATACATCTAAGCGGTTTTGGATAGGAAATTAAATTCTGAGTTCAATGATATAATTATATTCAAAATCTTTTCCGACAAAAAATTTATTTTGAGAACCAGAAACGTAAAAAAATACATCTAAGCGGTTTTGGATAGGAAATTAAATTCTGAGTTCAATGATATAATTATATTCAAAATTACGTTTAAGATGTTAGCATTTCCCCTATAAATGTCTTTCGCGACAAAAAATTTATTTTGTGAAACGGAAACGTTAAAATATACATCTAAGCGGTTTTGGATAGGAAATTAAATTCTGAGTTCAATGATATAATTATATTCAAAATTACGTTTAAGATGTTAGCATTTCCCCTATAAATGTCTTTCGCGACAAAAAATTTATTTTGTGAAACGGAAACCTAAAAAAATACATCTAAGCGGTTTTGGATAGGAAATTAAATTCTGAGTTCAATGATATAATTATATTCAAAATTACGTTTAAGATGTTAGCATTTCCCCTATAAATGTCTTTCGCGACAAAAAATTTATTTTGTGAAACGGAAACCTAAAAAAATACATCTAAGCGGTTTTGGATAGGAAATTAAATTCTGTGTTCAATGATATAATTATATTCAAAATTACGTTTAAGATGTTAGCCTTTCTCCTATAAATGTCTTTCGCGACAAAAAATTTATTTTGTGAAACGGAAACGTAAAAAAATACATCTAAGCGGTTTTGGATAGGAAATTAAATTCTGAGTTCAATGATATAATTATATTCAAAATTACGTTTAAGATGTTAGCATTTCCCCTATAAATGTCTTTCGCGACAAAAAATTTATTTTGTGAAACGGAAACCTAAAAAAATACATCTAAGCGGTTTTGGATAGGAAATTAAATTCTGTGTTCAATGATATAATTATATTCAAAATTACGTTTAAGATGTTAGCCTTTCTCCTATAAATGTCTTTCGCGACAAAAAATTTATTTTGTGAAACGGAAACGTAAAAAAATACATCTAAGCGGTTTTGGATAGGAAATTAAATTCTGAGTTCAATGATATAATTATATTCAAAATTACGTTTAAGATGTTAGCATTTCCCCTATAAATGTCTTTCGCGACAAAAAATTTATTTTGTGAAACGGAAACCTAAAAAAATACATCTAAGCGGTTTTGGATAGGAAATTAAATTCTGTGTTCAATGATATAATTATATTCAAAATTACGTTTAAGATGTTAGCCTTTCTCCTATAAATGTCTTTCGCGACAAAAAATTTATTTTGTGAAACGGAAACGTAAAAAAATACATCTAAGCGGTTTTGGATAGGAAATTAAATTCTGAGTTCAATGATATAATTATATTCAAAATTACGTTTAAGATGTTAGCATTTCCCCTATAAATGTCTTTCGCGACAAAAAATTTATTTTGTGAAACGGAAACCTAAAAAAATACATCTAAGCGGTTTTGGATAGGAAATTAAATTCTGTGTTCAATGATATAATTATATTCAAAATTACGTTTAAGATGTTAGCCTTTCTCCTATAAATGTCTTTCGCGACAAAAAATTTATTTTGTGAAACGGAAACGTAAAAAAATACATCTAAGCGGTTTTGGATAGGAAATTAAATTCTGAGTTCAATGATATAATTATATTCAAAATCTTTTCCGACAAAAAATTTATTTTGTGAACCAGAAACGTAAAAAAATACATCTAAGCTGTTTTGGATAGGAAATTAAATTCTGAGTTCAATGATATAATTATATTCAAAATTACGTTTAAGATGTTAGCCTTTCCTCTATAAATGTCTTTCGCGACAAAAAATTTATTTTGTGAAAAGGAAACGTTAAAATATACATCTAAGCGGTTTTGGATAGGAAATTAAATTCTGATTTCAATGATATAATTATATTCAAAATTACGTTTAAGAAGTTAGCCTTTCCTCTATAAATATCTTTCTCGACAAAAAATTTATTTTGTGAAAAGGAAACGTAAAAAAATACATCTAAGCGGTTTTGGATAGGAAATTAAATTCTGTGTTCAATGATATAATTATATTCAAAATTACGTTTAAGATGTTAGCCTTTCCTCTATAAAGGTCTTTCGCGACAAAAAATTTATTTTGTGAAAAGGAAACGTTAAAATATACATCTAAGCGGTTTTGGATAGGAAATTAAATTCTGATTTCAATGATATAATTATATTCAAAATTACGTTTAAGAAGTTAGCCTTTCCTCTATAAATATCTTTCTCGACAAAAAATTTATTTTGTGAAAAGGAAACGTAAAAAAATACATCTAAGCGGTTTTGGATAGGAAATTAAATTCTGAGTTCAATGATATAATTATATTCAAAATCTTTTCCGACAAAAAATTTATTTTGAGAACCAGAAACGTAAAAAAATACATCTAAGCGGTTTTGGATAGGAAATTAAATTCTGAGTTCAATGATATAATTATATTCAAAATTACGTTTAAGATGTTAGCATTTCCCCTATAAATGTCTTTCGCGACAAAAAATTTATTTTGTGAAACGGAAACGTTAAAATATACATCTAAGCGGTTTTGGATAGGAAATTAAATTCTGAGTTCAATGATATAATTATATTCAAAATTACGTTTAAGATGTTAGCATTTCCCCTATAAATGTCTTTCGCGACAAAAAATTTATTTTGTGAAACGGAAACCTAAAAAAATACATCTAAGCGGTTTTGGATAGGAAATTAAATTCTGAGTTCAATGATATAATTATATTCAAAATTACGTTTAAGATGTTAGCATTTCCCCTATAAATGTCTTTCGCGACAAAAAATTTATTTTGTGAAACGGAAACCTAAAAAAATACATCTAAGCGGTTTTGGATAGGAAATTAAATTCTGTGTTCAATGATATAATTATATTCAAAATTACGTTTAAGATGTTAGCCTTTCTCCTATAAATGTCTTTCGCGACAAAAAATTTATTTTGTGAAACGGAAACGTAAAAAAATACATCTAAGCGGTTTTGGATAGGAAATTAAATTCTGAGTTCAATGATATAATTATATTCAAAATTACGTTTAAGATGTTAGCATTTCCCCTATAAATGTCTTTCGCGACAAAAAATTTATTTTGTGAAACGGAAACCTAAAAAAATACATCTAAGCGGTTTTGGATAGGAAATTAAATTCTGTGTTCAATGATATAATTATATTCAAAATTACGTTTAAGATGTTAGCCTTTCTCCTATAAATGTCTTTCGCGACAAAAAATTTATTTTGTGAAACGGAAACGTAAAAAAATACATCTAAGCGGTTTTGGATAGGAAATTAAATTCTGAGTTCAATGATATAATTATATTCAAAATCTTTTCCGACAAAAAATTTATTTTGTGAACCAGAAACGTAAAAAAATACATCTAAGCTGTTTTGGATAGGAAATTAAATTCTGAGTTCAATGATATAATTATATTCAAAATTACGTTTAAGATGTTAGCCTTTCCTCTATAAATGTCTTTCGCGACAAAAAATTTATTTTGTGAAAAGGAAACGTTAAAATATACATCTAAGCGGTTTTGGATAGGAAATTAAATTCTGAGTTCAATGATATAATTATATTCAAAATTACGTTTAAGATGTTAGCCTTTCCTCTATAAAAGTCTTTCTCGACAAAAAATTTATTTTGTGAAAAGGAAACGTTAAAATATACATCTAAGCGGTTTTGGATAGGAAATTAAATTCTGAGTTCAATGATATAATTATATTCAAAATTACGTTTAAGATGTTAGCATTTCCCCTATAAATGTCTTTCGCGACAAAAAATTTATTTTGTGAAACGGAAACGTAAAAAAATACATCTAAGCGGTTTTGGATAGAGAATTAAATTCTGAGTTCAATGATATAATTATATTCAAAATTACGCTTAAGATGTTAGCCATTCCTCTATAAATGTCTTTCGCGACAAACAATTTATTTTGTGAAACGGAAACGTAAAAAAATACATCTAAGCGGTTTTGGATAGAGAATTAAATTCTGAGTTCAATGATATAATTATATTTAAAATTACGTTTAAGATGTTAGCCTTTCCCCTATAAATGTCTTTCGCGACAAAAATTTATTTTGTGAACCTTAGACGTAAAAAAATACATCTAAGCGGTTAAATTCTGAGTTTAATGATATAATTATATTCAAAATTACGTTTAAGATGTTAGCCTTTCCCATATAAATGTCTTTCGCGATAAAATATTTATTTTGTGAACGTAAAAAAATACATCTAAGCGGTTTTGGATAGGAAATTACTGTGTTCAATGATATAATTATATTCAAAATTACGTTTAAGATGTTAGCCTTTCCCCTATAAATGTCTTTCGCGACAAAAAATTTATTTTGTGAAACGGAAACGTAAAAAAATACATCTAAGCGGTTTTGGATAGGAAATTAAATTCTGAGTTCAATGATATAATTATATTCAAAATCTTTTCCGACAAAAAATTTATTTTGAGAACCAGAAACGTAAAAAAATACATCTAAGCGGTTTTGGATAGGAAATTAAATTCTGAGTTCAATGATATTATTATATTCAAAATTACGTTTAAGATGTTAGCCTTTCCTCTATAAATGTCTTTCGCGACAAAAAATTTATTTTGTGAAAAGGAAACGTTAAAATATACATCTAAGCGGTTTTGGATAGGAAATTAAATTCTGAGTTCAATGATATAATTATATTCAAAATCTTTTCCGACAAAAAATTTATTTTGAGAACCAGAAACGTAAAAAAATACATCTAAGCGGTTTTGGATAGGAAATTAAATTCTGAGTTCAATGATATAATTATATTCAAAATTACGTTTAAGATGTTAGCCTTTCCCATATAAATGTCTTTCGCGATAAAATATTTATTTTGTGAACGTAAAAAAATACATCTAAGCGTATTTGGATAGGAAATTAAATTCTGAGTTCAATGATATAATTATATTCAAAATTACGTTTAAGATGTTAGCCTTTCCTCTATAAATGTCTTTCGCGACAAAAAATTTATTTTGTGAAAAGGAAACGTTAAAATATACATCTAAGCGGTTTTGGATAGAGAATTAAATTCTGTGTTCAATGATATAATTATATTCAAAATTACGTTTAAGATGTTAGCCTTTCCCATATAAATGTCTTTCGCGATAAAATATTTATTTTGTGAACGTAAAAAAATACATCTAAGCGTATTTGGATAGGAAATTAAATTCTGAGTTCAATGATATAATTATATTCAAAATTACGTTTAAGATGTTAGCCTTTCCTCTATAAATGTCTTTCGCGACAAAAAATTTATTTTGTGAAAAGGAAACGTTAAAATATACATCTAAGCGGTTTTGGATAGAGAATTAAATTCTGTGTTCAATGATATAATTATATTCAAAATTACGTTTAAGATGTTAGCCTTTCCTCTATAAATGTCTTTCTCGACAAAAAATTTATTTTGTGAAAAGGAAACGTTAAAATATACATCTAAGCGGTTTTTTATAGGAAATTAAATTCTGAGTTCAATGATATAATTATATTCAAAATTACGTTTAAGATGTTAGCATTTCCCCTATAAATGTCTTTCGCGACAAAAAATTTATTTTGTGAAACGGAAACGTAAAAAAATACATCTAAGCGGTTTTGGATAGGAAATTAAATTCTGTGTTCAATGATATAATTATATTCAAAATTACGTTTAAGATGTTAGCCTTTCCCCTATAAATGTCTTTCGCGACAAAAAATTTATTTTGTGAAACGGAAACGTAAAAAAATACATCTAAGCGGTTTTGGATAGGAAATTAAATTCTGTGTTCAATGATATAATTATATTCAAAATTAGGTTTAAGATGTTAGCCTTTCCCCTATAAATGTCTTTCGCGACAAAAAATTTATTTTGTTAAACGGAAACGTAAAAAAATACATCTAAGCGGATTTGGATAGGAAATTAAATTCTGAGTTCAATGATATAATTATATTCAAGATCTTTTCCGACAAAAAATTTATTTTGTGAACCAGAAACGTAAAAAAATACATCTAAGCGGTTTTGGATAGGAAATTAAATTCTGAGTTCAATGATATAATTATATTCAAAATTACGTTTAAGATGTTAGCATTTCCCCTATAAATGTCTTTCGCGACAAAAAATTTATTTTGTGAAACGGAAACGTAAAAAAATACATCTAAGCGGTTTTGGATAGAGAATTAAATTCTGAGTTCAATGATATAATTATATTCAAAATTACGCTTAAGATGTTAGCCATTCCTCTATAAATGTCTTTCGCGACAAACAATTTATTTTGTGAAACGGAAACGTAAAAAAATACATCTAAGCGGTTTTGGATAGGAAATTAAATTCTGAGTTCAATGATATAATTATATTCAAAATTACGTTTAAGATGTTAGCATTTCCTCTATAAATGTCTTTCGCGACAAAAAATTTATTTTGTGAAAAGGAAACGTTAAAATATACATCTAAGCGGTTTTGGATAGGAAATTAAATTCTGAGTTCAATGATATAATTATATTCAAAATTACGTTTAAGATGTTAGCCTTTCCTCTATAAATGTCTTTCTCGACAAAAAATTTATTTTGTGAAAAGGAAACGTTAAAATATACATCTAAGCGGTTTTGGATAGGAAATTAAATTCTGAGTTCAATGATATAATTATATTCAAAATTACGTTTAAGATGTTAGCATTTCCCCTATAAATGTCTTTCGCGACAAAAAATTTATTTTGTGAAACGGAAACGTAAAAAAATACATCTAAGCGGTTTTGGATAGAGAATTAAATTCTGAGTTCAATGATATAATTATATTCAAAATTACGCTTAAGATGTTAGCCATTCCTCTATAAATGTCTTTCGCGACAAACAATTTATTTTGTGAAACGGAAACGTAAAAAAATACATCTAAGCGGTTTTGGATAGAGAATTAAATTCTGAGTTCAATGATATAATTATATTCAAAATTACGTTTAAGATGTTAGCATTTCCCCTATAAATGTCTTTCGCGACAAAAAATTTATTTTGTGAAACGGAAACGTAAAAAAATACATCTAAGCGGTTTTGGATAGAGAATTAAATTCTGAGTTCAATGATATAATTATATTCAAAATTACGCTTAAGATGTTAGCCATTCCTCTATAAATGTCTTTCGCGACAAACAATTTATTTTGTGAAACGGAAACGTAAAAAAATACATCTAAGCGGTTTTGGATAGAGAATTAAATTCTGAGTTCAATGATATAATTATATTTAAAATTACGTTTAAGATGTTAGCCTTTCCCCTATAAATGTCTTTCGCGACAAAAATTTATTTTGTGAACCTTAGACGTAAAAAAATACATCTAAGCGGTTAAATTCTGAGTTTAATGATATAATTATATTCAAAATTACGTTTAAGATGTTAGCCTTTCCCATATAAATGTCTTTCGCGATAAAATATTTATTTTGTGAACGTAAAAAAATACATCTAAGCGGTTTTGGATAGGAAATTAAATTCTGTGTTCAATGATATAATTATATTCAAAATTACGTTTAAGATGTTAGCCTTTCCCCTATAAATGTCTTTCGCGACAAAAAATTTATTTTGTGAAACGGAAACGTAAAAAAATACATCTAAGCGGTTTTGGATAGGAAATTAAATTCTGAGTTCAATGATATAATTATATTCAAAATTACGTTTAAGATGTTAGCCTTTCCCCTATAAATGTCTTTCGCGACAAAAAATTTATTTTGTGAAACGGAAACGTAAAAAAATACATCTAAGCGGTTTTGGATAGGAAATTAAATTCTGAGTTCAATGATATAATTATATTCAAAATCTTTTCCGACAAAAAATTTATTTTGTGAACCAGAAACGTAAAAAAATACATCTAAGCGGTTTTGGATAGGAAATTAAATTCTGAGTTGAATGATATAATTATATTCAAAATTACGTTTAAGATGTTAGCCTTTCCTCTATAAAGGTCTTTCGCGACAAAAAATTTATTTTGTGAAAAGGAAACGTTAAAATATACATCTAAGCGGTTTTGGATAGGAAATTAAATTCTGATTTCAATGATATAATTATATTCAAAATTACGTTTAAGAAGTTAGCCTTTCCTCTATAAATATCTTTCTCGACAAAAAATTTATTTTGTGAAAAGGAAACGTAAAAAAATACATCTAAGCGGTTTTGGATAGGAAATTAAATTCTGTGTTCAATGATATAATTATATTCAAAATTACGTTTAAGATGTTAGCCTTTCCCCTATAAATGTCTTTCGCGACAAAAAATTTATTTTGTGAAACGGAAACGTAAAAAAATACATCTAAGCGGTTTTGGATAGGAAATTAAATTCTGAGTTCAATGATATAATTATATTCAAAATCTTTTCCGACAAAAAATTTATTTTGAGAACCAGAAACGTAAAAAAATACATCTAAGCGGTTTTGGATAGGAAATTAAATTCTGAGTTCAATGATATAATTATATTCAAAATTACGTTTAAGATGTTAGCATTTCCCCTATAAATGTCTTTCGCGACAAAAAATTTATTTTGTGAAACGGAAACGTTAAAATATACATCTAAGCGGTTTTGGATAGGAAATTAAATTCTGAGTTCAATGATATAATTATATTCAAAATTACGTTTAAGATGTTAGCATTTCCCCTATAAATGTCTTTCGCGACAAAAAATTTATTTTGTGAAACGGAAACCTAAAAAAATACATCTAAGCGGTTTTGGATAGGAAATTAAATTCTGAGTTCAATGATATAATTATATTCAAAATTACGTTTAAGATGTTAGCATTTCCCCTATAAATGTCTTTCGCGACAAAAAATTTATTTTGTGAAACGGAAACCTAAAAAAATACATCTAAGCGGTTTTGGATAGGAAATTAAATTCTGTGTTCAATGATATAATTATATTCAAAATTACGTTTAAGATGTTAGCCTTTCTCCTATAAATGTCTTTCGCGACAAAAAATTTATTTTGTGAAACGGAAACGTAAAAAAATACATCTAAGCGGTTTTGGATAGGAAATTAAATTCTGTGTTCAATGATATAATTATATTCAAAATTACGTTTAAGATGTTAGCCTTTCCTCTATAAATGTCTTTCTCGACAAAAAATTTATTTTGTGAAAAGGAAACGTTAAAATATACATCTAAGCGGTTTTTTATAGGAAATTAAATTCTGAGTTCAATGATATAATTATATTCAAAATTACGTTTAAGATGTTAGCCTTTCCCATATAAATGTCTTTCGCGATAAAATATTTATTTTGTGAACGTAAAAAAATACATCTAAGCGTATTTGGATAGGAAATTAAATTCTGAGTTCAATGATATAATTATATTCAAAATTACGTTTAAGATGTTAGCCTTTCCTCTATAAATGTCTTTCGCGACAAAAAATTTATTTTGTGAAAAGGAAACGTTAAAATATACATCTAAGCGGTTTTGGATAGAGAATTAAATTCTGTGTTCAATGATATAATTATATTCAAAATTACGTTTAAGATGTTAGCCTTTCCTCTATAAATGTCTTTCTCGACAAAAAATTTATTTTGTGAAAAGGAAACGTTAAAATATACATCTAAGCGGTTTTTTATAGGAAATTAAATTCTGAGTTCAATGATATAATTATATTCAAAATTACGTTTAAGATGTTAGCATTTCCCCTATAAATGTCTTTCGCGACAAAAAATTTATTTTGTGAAACGGAAACGTTAAAATATACATCTAAGCGGTTTTGGATAGAGAATTAAATTCTGTGTTCAATGATATAATTATATTCAAAATTACGTTTAAGATGTTAGCCTTTCCCATATAAATGTCTTTCGCGATAAAATATTTATTTTGTGAACGTAAAAAAATACATCTAAGCGTATTTGGATAGGAAATTAAATTCTGAGTTCAATGATATAATTATATTCAAAATTACGTTTAAGATGTTAGCCTTTCCTCTATAAATGTCTTTCGCGACAAAAAATTTATTTTGTGAAAAGGAAACGTTAAAATATACATCTAAGCGGTTTTGGATAGAGAATTAAATTCTGTGTTCAATGATATAATTATATTCAAAATTACGTTTAAGATGTTAGCCTTTCCTCTATAAATGTCTTTCTCGACAAAAAATTTATTTTGTGAAAAGGAAACGTTAAAATATACATCTAAGCGGTTTTTTATAGGAAATTAAATTCTGAGTTCAATGATATAATTATATTCAAAATTACGTTTAAGATGTTAGCATTTCCCCTATAAATGTCTTTCGCGACAAAAAATTTATTTTGTGAAACGGAAACGTAAAAAAATACATCTAAGCGGTTTTGGATAGGAAATTAAATTCTGTGTTCAATGATATAATTATATTCAAAATTACGTTTAAGATGTTAGCCTTTCCCCTATAAATGTCTTTCGCGACAAAAAATTTATTTTGTGAAACGGAAACGTAAAAAAATACATCTAAGCGGTTTTGGATAGGAAATTAAATTCTGTGTTCAATGATATAATTATATTCAAAATTAGGTTTAAGATGTTAGCCTTTCCCCTATAAATGTCTTTCGCGACAAAAAATTTATTTTGTTAAACGGAAACGTAAAAAAATACATCTAAGCGGATTTGGATAGGAAATTAAATTCTGAGTTCAATGATATAATTATATTCAAGATCTTTTCCGACAAAAAATTTATTTTGTGAACCAGAAACGTAAAAAAATACATCTAAGCGGTTTTGGATAGGAAATTAAATTCTGAGTTCAATGATATAATTATATTCAAAATTACGTTTAAGATGTTAGCATTTCCCCTATAAATGTCTTTCGCGACAAAAAATTTATTTTGTGAAACGGAAACGTAAAAAAATACATCTAAGCGGTTTTGGATAGAGAATTAAATTCTGAGTTCAATGATATAATTATATTCAAAATTACGCTTAAGATGTTAGCCATTCCTCTATAAATGTCTTTCGCGACAAACAATTTATTTTGTGAAACGGAAACGTAAAAAAATACATCTAAGCGGTTTTGGATAGGAAATTAAATTCTGAGTTCAATGATATAATTATATTCAAAATTACGTTTAAGATGTTAGCATTTCCTCTATAAATGTCTTTCGCGACAAAAAATTTATTTTGTGAAAAGGAAACGTTAAAATATACATCTAAGCGGTTTTGGATAGGAAATTAAATTCTGAGTTCAATGATATAATTATATTCAAAATTACGTTTAAGATGTTAGCCTTTCCTCTATAAATGTCTTTCTCGACAAAAAATTTATTTTGTGAAAAGGAAACGTTAAAATATACATCTAAGCGGTTTTGGATAGGAAATTAAATTCTGAGTTCAATGATATAATTATATTCAAAATTACGTTTAAGATGTTAGCATTTCCCCTATAAATGTCTTTCGCGACAAAAAATTTATTTTGTGAAACGGAAACGTAAAAAAATACATCTAAGCGGTTTTGGATAGAGAATTAAATTCTGAGTTCAATGATATAATTATATTCAAAATTACGCTTAAGATGTTAGCCATTCCTCTATAAATGTCTTTCGCGACAAACAATTTATTTTGTGAAACGGAAACGTAAATAAATACATCTAAGCGGTTTTGGATAGAGAATTAAATTCTGAGTTCAATGATATAATTATATTTAAAATTACGTTTAAGATGTTAGCCTTTCCCCTATAAATGTCTTTCGCGACAAAAATTTATTTTGTGAACCTTAGACGTAAAAAAATACATCTAAGCGGTTAAATTCTGAGTTTAATGATATAATTATATTCAAAATTACGTTTAAGATGTTAGCCTTTCCCATATAAATGTCTTTCGCGATAAAATATTTATTTTGTGAACGTAAAAAAATACATCTAAGCGGTTTTGGATAGGAAATTAAATTCTGTGTTCAATGATATAATTATATTCAAAATTACGTTTAAGATGTTAGCCTTTCCCCTATAAATGTCTTTCGCGACAAAAAATTTATTTTGTGAAAAGGAAACGTTAAAATATACATCTAAGCGGTTTTGGATAGGAAATTAAATTCTGAGTTCAATGATATAATTATATTCAAAATCTTTTCCGACAAAAAATTTATTTTGAGAACCAGAAACGTAAAAAAATACATCTAAGCGGTTTTGGATAGGAAATTAAATTCTGAGTTCAATGATATAATTATATTCAAAATTACGTTTAAGATGTTAGCCTTTCCCATATAAATGTCTTTCGCGATAAAATATTTATTTTGTGAACGTAAAAAAATACATCTAAGCGTATTTGGATAGGAAATTAAATTCTGAGTTCAATGATATAATTATATTCAAAATTACGTTTAAGATGTTAGCCTTTCCTCTATAAATGTCTTTCGCGACAAAAAATTTATTTTGTGAAAAGGAAACGTTAAAATATACATCTAAGCGGTTTTGGATAGAGAATTAAATTCTGTGTTCAATGATATAATTATATTCAAAATTACGTTTAAGATGTTAGCCTTTCCCATATAAATGTCTTTCGCGATAAAATATTTATTTTGTGAACGTAAAAAAATACATCTAAGCGTATTTGGATAGGAAATTAAATTCTGAGTTCAATGATATAATTATATTCAAAATTACGTTTAAGATGTTAGCCTTTCCTCTATAAATGTCTTTCGCGACAAAAAATTTATTTTGTGAAAAGGAAACGTTAAAATATACATCTAAGCGGTTTTGGATAGAGAATTAAATTCTGTGTTCAATGATATAATTATATTCAAAATTACGTTTAAGATGTTAGCCTTTCCTCTATAAATGTCTTTCTCGACAAAAAATTTATTTTGTGAAAAGGAAACGTTAAAATATACATCTAAGCGGTTTTTTATAGGAAATTAAATTCTGAGTTCAATGATATAATTATATTCAAAATTACGTTTAAGATGTTAGCATTTCCCCTATAAATGTCTTTCGCGACAAAAAATTTATTTTGTGAAACGGAAACGTAAAAAAATACATCTAAGCGGTTTTGGATAGGAAATTAAATTCTGTGTTCAATGATATAATTATATTCAAAATTACGTTTAAGATGTTAGCCTTTCCCCTATAAATGTCTTTCGCGACAAAAAATTTATTTTGTGAAACGGAAACGTAAAAAAATACATCTAAGCGGTTTTGGATAGGAAATTAAATTCTGTGTTCAATGATATAATTATATTCAAAATTAGGTTTAAGATGTTAGCCTTTCCCCTATAAATGTCTTTCGCGACAAAAAATTTATTTTGTTAAACGGAAACGTAAAAAAATACATCTAAGCGGATTTGGATAGGAAATTAAATTCTGAGTTCAATGATATAATTATATTCAAGATCTTTTCCGACAAAAAATTTATTTTGTGAACCAGAAACGTAAAAAAATACATCTAAGCGGTTTTGGATAGGAAATTAAATTCTGAGTTCAATGATATAATTATATTCAAAATTACGTTTAAGATGTTAGCATTTCCCCTATAAATGTCTTTCGCGACAAAAAATTTATTTTGTGAAACGGAAACGTAAAAAAATACATCTAAGCGGTTTTGGATAGAGAATTAAATTCTGAGTTCAATGATATAATTATATTCAAAATTACGCTTAAGATGTTAGCCATTCCTCTATAAATGTCTTTCGCGACAAACAATTTATTTTGTGAAACGGAAACGTAAAAAAATACATCTAAGCGGTTTTGGATAGGAAATTAAATTCTGAGTTCAATGATATAATTATATTCAAAATTACGTTTAAGATGTTAGCATTTCCTCTATAAATGTCTTTCGCGACAAAAAATTTATTTTGTGAAAAGGAAACGTTAAAATATACATCTAAGCGGTTTTGGATAGGAAATTAAATTCTGAGTTCAATGATATAATTATATTCAAAATTACGTTTAAGATGTTAGCCTTTCCTCTATAAATGTCTTTCTCGACAAAAAATTTATTTTGTGAAAAGGAAACGTTAAAATATACATCTAAGCGGTTTTGGATAGGAAATTAAATTCTGAGTTCAATGATATAATTATATTCAAAATTACGTTTAAGATGTTAGCATTTCCCCTATAAATGTCTTTCGCGACAAAAAATTTATTTTGTGAAACGGAAACGTAAAAAAATACATCTAAGCGGTTTTGGATAGAGAATTAAATTCTGAGTTCAATGATATAATTATATTCAAAATTACGCTTAAGATGTTAGCCATTCCTCTATAAATGTCTTTCGCGACAAACAATTTATTTTGTGAAACGGAAACGTAAATAAATACATCTAAGCGGTTTTGGATAGAGAATTAAATTCTGAGTTCAATGATATAATTATATTTAAAATTACGTTTAAGATGTTAGCCTTTCCCCTATAAATGTCTTTCGCGACAAAAATTTATTTTGTGAACCTTAGACGTAAAAAAATACATCTAAGCGGTTAAATTCTGAGTTTAATGATATAATTATATTCAAAATTACGTTTAAGATGTTAGCCTTTCCCATATAAATGTCTTTCGCGATAAAATATTTATTTTGTGAACGTAAAAAAATACATCTAAGCGGTTTTGGATAGGAAATTAAATTCTGTGTTCAATGATATAATTATATTCAAAATTACGTTTAAGATGTTAGCCTTTCCCCTATAAATGTCTTTCGCGACAAAAAATTTATTTTGTGAAACGGAAACGTAAAAAAATACATCTAAGCGGTTTTGGATAGGAAATTAAATTCTGAGTTCAATGATATAATTATATTCAAAATCTTTTCCGACAAAAAATTTATTTTGAGAACCAGAAACGTAAAAAAATACATCTAAGCGGTTTTGGATAGGAAATTAAATTCTGAGTTCAATGATATAATTATATTCAAAATTACGTTTAAGATGTTAGCCTTTCCTCTATAAATGTCTTTCGCGACAAAAAATTTATTTTGTGAAAAGGAAACGTTAAAATATACATCTAAGCGGTTTTGGATAGAGAATTAAATTCTGTGTTCAATGATATAATTATATTCAAAATTACGTTTAAGATGTTAGCCTTTCCCCTATAAATGTCTTTCGCGACAAAAAATTTATTTTGTGAACGTAAAAAAATACATCTAAGCGGTTTTGGATAGGAAATTAAATTCTGTGTTCAATGATATAATTATATTCAAAATTACGTTTAAGATGTTAGCCTTTCCCCTATAAATGTCTTTCGCGACAAAAAATTTATTTTGTGAAACGGAAACGTTAAAATATACATCTAAGCGGTTTTGGATAGAGAATTAAATTCTGTGTTCAATGATATAATTATATTCAAAATTACGTTTAAGATGTTAGCCTTTCCCATATAAATGTCTTTAGCGATAAAATATTTATTTTGTGAACGTAAAAAAATACATCTAAGCGGTTTTGGATAGGAAATTAAATTCTGTGTTCAATGATATAATTATATTCAAAATTACGTTTAAGATGTTAGCCTTTCCCCTATAAATGTCTTTCGCGACAAAAAATTTATTTTGTGAAACGGAAACGTAAAAAAATACATCTAAGCGGTTTTGGATAGGAAATTAAATTCTGTGTTCAATGATATAATTATATTCAAAATTACGTTTAAGATGTTAGCCTTTCCCCTATAAATGTCTTTCGCGACAAAAAATTTATTTTGTGAAACGGAAACGTAAAAAAATACATCTAAGCGGTTTTGGATAGGAAATTAAATTCTGAGTTCAATGATATAATTATATTCAAAATCTTTTCCGACAAAAAATTTATTTTGTGAACCAGAAACGTAAAAAAATACATCTAAGCGGTTTTGGATAGGAAATTAAATTCTGAGTTCAATGATATAATTATATTCAAAATTACGTTTAAGATGTTAGCCTTTCCTCTATAAATGTCTTTCGCGACAAAAAATTTATTTTGTGAAAAGGAAACGTTAAAATATACATCTAAGCGGTTTTGGATAGAGAATTAAATTCTGTGTTCAATGATATAATTATATTCAAAATTACGTTTAAGATGTTAGCCTTTCCTCTATAAATGTCTTTCTCGACAAAAAATTTATTTTGTGAAAAGGAAACGTTAAAATATACATCTAAGCGGTTTTGGATAGGAAATTAAATTCTGAGTTCAATGATATAATTATATTCAAAATTACGTTTAAGATGTTAGCATTTCCCCTATAAATGTCTTTCGCGACAAAAAATTTATTTTGTGAAACGGAAACGTAAAAAAATACATCTAAGCGGTTTTGGATAGGAAATTAAATTCTGTGTTCAATGATATAATTATATTCAAAATTACGTTTAAGATGTTAGCCTTTCCCCTATAAATGTCTTTCGCGACAAAAAATTTATTTTGTGAAACGGAAACGTAAAAAAATACATCTAAGCGGTTTTGGATAGGAAATTAAATTCTGAGTTCAATGATATAATTATATTCAAAATCTTTTCCGACAAAAAATTTATTTTGTGAAACGGAAACGTAAAAAAATACATCTAAGCGGTTTTGGATAGGAAATTAAATTCTGTGTTCAATGATATAATTATATTCAAAATTACGTTTAAGATGTTAGCCTTTCCTCTATAAATGTCTTTCGCGACAAAAAATTTATTTTGTGAAAAGGAAACGTTAAAATATACATCTAAGCGGTTTTGGATAGAGAATTAAATTCTGTGTTCAATGATATAATTATATTCAAAATTACGTTTAAGATGTTAGCCTTTCCTCTATAAATGTCTTTCTCGACAAAAAATTTATTTTGTGAAAAGGAAACGTTAAAATATACATCTAAGCGGTTTTGGATAGGAAATTAAATTCTGAGTTCAATGATATAATTATATTCAAAATTACGTTTAAGATGTTAGCATTTCCCCTATAAATGTCTTTCGCGACAAAAAATTTATTTTGTGAAACGGAAACGTAAAAAAATACATCTAAGCGGTTTTGGATAGGAAATTAAATTCTGTGTTCAATGATATAATTATATTCAAAATTACGTTTAAGATGTTAGCCTTTCCCCTATAAATGTCTTTCGCGACAAAAAATTTATTTTGTGAAACGGAAACGTAAAAAAATACATCTAAGCGGTTTTGGATAGGAAATTAAATTCTGAGTTCAATGATATAATTATATTCAAGATCTTTTCCGACAAAAAATTTATTTTGTGAACCAGAAACGTAAAAAAATACATCTAAGCGGTTTTGGATAGGAAATTAAATTCTGAGTTCAATGATATAATTATATTCAAAATTACGTTTAAGATGTTAGCATTTCCCCTATAAATGTCTTTCGCGACAAAAAATTTATTTTGTGAAACGGAAACGTAAAAAAATACATCTAAGCGGTTTTGGATAGAGAATTAAATTCTGAGTTCAATGATATAATTATATTCAAAATTACGCTTAAGATGTTAGCCATTCCTCTATAAATGTCTTTCGCGACAAACAATTTATTTTGTGAAACGGAAACGTAAAAAAATACATCTAAGCGGTTTTGGATAGGAAATTAAATTCTGAGTTCAATGATATAATTATATTCAAAATTACGTTTAAGATGTTAGCATTTCCTCTATAAATGTCTTTCGCGACAAAAAATTTATTTTGTGAAAAGGAAACGTTAAAATATACATCTAAGCGGTTTTGGATAGGAAATTAAATTCTGAGTTCAATGATATAATTATATTCAAAATTACGTTTAAGATGTTAGCCTTTCCTCTATAAATGTCTTTCTCGACAAAAAATTTATTTTGTGAAAAGGAAACGTTAAAATATACATCTAAGCGGTTTTGGATAGGAAATTAAATTCTGAGTTCAATGATATAATTATATTCAAAATTACGTTTAAGATGTTAGCATTTCCCCTATAAATGTCTTTCGCGACAAAAAATTTATTTTGTGAAACGGAAACGTAAAAAAATACATCTAAGCGGTTTTGGATAGAGAATTAAATTCTGAGTTCAATGATATAATTATATTCAAAATTACGCTTAAGATGTTAGCCATTCCTCTATAAATGTCTTTCGCGACAAACAATTTATTTTGTGAAACGGAAACGTAAATAAATACATCTAAGCGGTTTTGGATAGAGAATTAAATTCTGAGTTCAATGATATAATTATATTTAAAATTACGTTTAAGATGTTAGCCTTTCCCCTATAAATGTCTTTCGCGACAAAAATTTATTTTGTGAACCTTAGACGTAAAAAAATACATCTAAGCGGTTAAATTCTGAGTTTAATGATATAATTATATTCAAAATTACGTTTAAGATGTTAGCCTTTCCCATATAAATGTCTTTCGCGATAAAATATTTATTTTGTGAACGTAAAAAAATACATCTAAGCGGTTTTGGATAGGAAATTAAATTCTGTGTTCAATGATATAATTATATTCAAAATTACGTTTAAGATGTTAGCCTTTCCCCTATAAATGTCTTTCGCGACAAAAAATTTATTTTGTGAAACGGAAACGTAAAAAAATACATCTAAGCGGTTTTGGATAGGAAATTAAATTCTGAGTTCAATGATATAATTATATTCAAAATCTTTTCCGACAAAAAATTTATTTTGAGAACCAGAAACGTAAAAAAATACATCTAAGCGGTTTTGGATAGGAAATTAAATTCTGAGTTCAATGATATAATTATATTCAAAATTACGTTTAAGATGTTAGCCTTTCCTCTATAAATGTCTTTCGCGACAAAAAATTTATTTTGTGAAAAGGAAACGTTAAAATATACATCTAAGCGGTTTTGGATAGAGAATTAAATTCTGTGTTCAATGATATAATTATATTCAAAATTACGTTTAAGATGTTAGCCTTTCCCCTATAAATGTCTTTCGCGACAAAAAATTTATTTTGTGAACGTAAAAAAATACATCTAAGCGGTTTTGGATAGGAAATTAAATTCTGTGTTCAATGATATAATTATATTCAAAATTACGTTTAAGATGTTAGCCTTTCCCCTATAAATGTCTTTCGCGACAAAAAATTTATTTTGTGAAACGGAAACGTTAAAATATACATCTAAGCGGTTTTGGATAGAGAATTAAATTCTGTGTTCAATGATATAATTATATTCAAAATTACGTTTAAGATGTTAGCCTTTCCCATATAAATGTCTTTAGCGATAAAATATTTATTTTGTGAACGTAAAAAAATACATCTAAGCGGTTTTGGATAGGAAATTAAATTCTGTGTTCAATGATATAATTATATTCAAAATTACGTTTAAGATGTTAGCCTTTCCCCTATAAATGTCTTTCGCGACAAAAAATTTATTTTGTGAAACGGAAACGTAAAAAAATACATCTAAGCGGTTTTGGATAGGAAATTAAATTCTGTGTTCAATGATATAATTATATTCAAAATTACGTTTAAGATGTTAGCCTTTCCCCTATAAATGTCTTTCGCGACAAAAAATTTATTTTGTGAAACGGAAACGTAAAAAAATACATCTAAGCGGTTTTGGATAGGAAATTAAATTCTGAGTTCAATGATATAATTATATTCAAAATCTTTTCCGACAAAAAATTTATTTTGTGAACCAGAAACGTAAAAAAATACATCTAAGCGGTTTTGGATAGGAAATTAAATTCTGAGTTCAATGATATAATTATATTCAAAATTACGTTTAAGATGTTAGCCTTTCCTCTATAAATGTCTTTCGCGACAAAAAATTTATTTTGTGAAAAGGAAACGTTAAAATATACATCTAAGCGGTTTTGGATAGAGAATTAAATTCTGTGTTCAATGATATAATTATATTCAAAATTACGTTTAAGATGTTAGCCTTTCCTCTATAAATGTCTTTCTCGACAAAAAATTTATTTTGTGAAAAGGAAACGTTAAAATATACATCTAAGCGGTTTTGGATAGGAAATTAAATTCTGAGTTCAATGATATAATTATATTCAAAATTACGTTTAAGATGTTAGCATTTCCCCTATAAATGTCTTTCGCGACAAAAAATTTATTTTGTGAAACGGAAACGTAAAAAAATACATCTAAGCGGTTTTGGATAGGAAATTAAATTCTGTGTTCAATGATATAATTATATTCAAAATTACGTTTAAGATGTTAGCCTTTCCCCTATAAATGTCTTTCGCGACAAAAAATTTATTTTGTGAAACGGAAACGTAAAAAAATACATCTAAGCGGTTTTGGATAGGAAATTAAATTCTGAGTTCAATGATATAATTATATTCAAAATCTTTTCCGACAAAAAATTTATTTTGTGAAACGGAAACGTAAAAAAATACATCTAAGCGGTTTTGGATAGGAAATTAAATTCTGTGTTCAATGATATAATTATATTCAAAATTACGTTTAAGATGTTAGCCTTTCCTCTATAAATGTCTTTCGCGACAAAAAATTTATTTTGTGAAAAGGAAACGTTAAAATATACATCTAAGCGGTTTTGGATAGAGAATTAAATTCTGTGTTCAATGATATAATTATATTCAAAATTACGTTTAAGATGTTAGCCTTTCCTCTATAAATGTCTTTCTCGACAAAAAATTTATTTTGTGAAAAGGAAACGTTAAAATATACATCTAAGCGGTTTTGGATAGGAAATTAAATTCTGAGTTCAATGATATAATTATATTCAAAATTACGTTTAAGATGTTAGCATTTCCCCTATAAATGTCTTTCGCGACAAAAAATTTATTTTGTGAAACGGAAACGTAAAAAAATACATCTAAGCGGTTTTGGATAGGAAATTAAATTCTGTGTTCAATGATATAATTATATTCAAAATTACGTTTAAGATGTTAGCCTTTCCCCTATAAATGTCTTTCGCGACAAAAAATTTATTTTGTGAAACGGAAACGTAAAAAAATACATCTAAGCGGTTTTGGATAGGAAATTAAATTCTGAGTTCAATGATATAATTATATTCAAAATCTTTTCCGACAAAAATATTATTTTGTGAACCAGAAACGTAAAAAAATACATCTAAGCGGTTTTGGATAGGAAATTAAATTCTGAGTTCAATGATATAATTATATTCAAAATTACGTTTAAGATGTTAGCCTTTCCTCTATAAATGTCTTTCGCGACAAAAAACTTATTTTGTGAAAAGGAAACGTTAAAATATACATCTAAGCGGTTTTGGATAGGAAATTAAATTCTGAGTTCAATGATATAATTATATTCAAAATTACGTTTAAGATGTTAGCCTTTCCTCTATAAATGTCTTTCTCGACAAAAAATTTATTTTGTGAAAAGGAAACGTTAAAATATACTACTAAGCGGTTTTGGATAGGAAATTAAATTCTGAGTTCAATGATATAATTATATTCAAAATTACGCTTAAGATGTTAGCCATTCCTCTATAAATGTCTTTCGCGACAAACAATTTATTTTGTGAAACGGAAACGTAAAAAAATACATCTAAGCGGTTTTGGATAGAGAATTAAATTCTGAGTTCAATGATATAATTATATTTAAAATTACGTTTAAGATGTTAGCCTTTCCCCTATAAATGTCTTTCGCGACAAAAATTTATTTTGTGAACCTTAGACGTAAAAAAATACATCTAAGCGGTTAAATTCTGAGTTTAATGATATAATTATATTCAAAATTACGTTTAAGATGTTAGCCTTTCCCATATAAATGTCTTTCGCGATAAAATATTTATTTTGTGAACGTAAAAAAATACATCTAAGCGGTTTTGGATAGGAAATTAAATTCTGTGTTCAATGATATAATTATATTCAAAATTACGTTTAAGATGTTAGCCTTTCCCCTATAAATGTCTTTCGCGACAAAAAATTTATTTTGTGAAACGGAAACGTAAAAAAATACATCTAAGCGGTTTTGGATAGGAAATTAAATTCTGTGTTCAATGATATAATTATATTCAAAATTACGTTTAAGATGTTAGCCTTTCCCCTATAAATGTCTTTCGCGACAAAAAATTTATTTTGTGAAACGGAAACGTAAAAAAATACATCTAAGCGGTTTTGGATAGGAAATTAAATTCTGAGTTCAATGATATAATTATATTCAAAATCTTTTCCGACAAAAAATTTATTTTGAGAACCAGAAACGTAAAAAAATACATCTAAGCGGTTTTGGATAGGAAATTAAATTCTGAGTTCAATGATATAATTATATTCAAAATTACGTTTAAGATGTTAGCCTTTCCCCTATAAATGTCTTTCGCGACATAAAATTTATTTTGTGAAACGGAAACGTAAAAAAATACATCTAAGCGGTTTTGGATAGGAAATTAAATTCTGAGTTCAATGATATAATTATATTCAAAATTACGTTTAAGATGTTAGCCTTTCCCCTATAAATGTCTTTCGCGACAAAAAATTTATTTTGTGAAACGGAAACGTAAAAAAATACATCTAAGCGGTTTTGGATAGGAAATTAAATTCTGAGTTCAATGATATAATTATATTCAAAATCTTTTCCGACAAAAAATTTATTTTGTGAACCAGAAACGTAAAAAAATACATCTAAGCGGTTTTGGATAGGAAATTAAATTCTGAGTTGAATGATATAATTATATTCAAAATTACGTTTAAGATGTTAGCCTTTCCTCTATAAAGGTCTTTCGCGACAAAAAATTTATTTTGTGAAAAGGAAACGTTAAAATATACATCTAAGCGGTTTTGGATAGGAAATTAAATTCTGATTTCAATGATATAATTATATTCAAAATTACGTTTAAGAAGTTAGCCTTTCCTCTATAAATATCTTTCTCGACAAAAAATTTATTTTGTGAAAAGGAAACGTAAAAAAATACATCTAAGCGGTTTTGGATAGGAAATTAAATTCTGTGTTCAATGATATAATTATATTCAAAATTACGTTTAAGATGTTAGCCTTTCCCCTATAAATGTCTTTCGCGACAAAAAATTTATTTTGTGAAACGGAAACGTAAAAAAATACATCTAAGCGGTTTTGGATAGGAAATTAAATTCTGAGTTCAATGATATAATTATATTCAAAATCTTTTCCGACAAAAAATTTATTTTGAGAACCAGAAACGTAAAAAAATACATCTAAGCGGTTTTGGATAGGAAATTAAATTCTGAGTTCAATGATATAATTATATTCAAAATTACGTTTAAGATGTTAGCATTTCCCCTATAAATGTCTTTCGCGACAAAAAATTTATTTTGTGAAACGGAAACGTTAAAATATACATCTAAGCGGTTTTGGATAGGAAATTAAATTCTGAGTTCAATGATATAATTATATTCAAAATTACGTTTAAGATGTTAGCATTTCCCCTATAAATGTCTTTCGCGACAAAAAATTTATTTTGTGAAACGGAAACCTAAAAAAATACATCTAAGCGGTTTTGGATAGGAAATTAAATTCTGAGTTCAATGATATAATTATATTCAAAATTACGTTTAAGATGTTAGCATTTCCCCTATAAATGTCTTTCGCGACAAAAAATTTATTTTGTGAAACGGAAACCTAAAAAAATACATCTAAGCGGTTTTGGATAGGAAATTAAATTCTGTGTTCAATGATATAATTATATTCAAAATTACGTTTAAGATGTTAGCCTTTCTCCTATAAATGTCTTTCGCGACAAAAAATTTATTTTGTGAAACGGAAACGTAAAAAAATACATCTAAGCGGTTTTGGATAGGAAATTAAATTCTGAGTTCAATGATATAATTATATTCAAAATTACGTTTAAGATGTTAGCATTTCCCCTATAAATGTCTTTCGCGACAAAAAATTTATTTTGTGAAACGGAAACCTAAAAAAATACATCTAAGCGGTTTTGGATAGGAAATTAAATTCTGTGTTCAATGATATAATTATATTCAAAATTACGTTTAAGATGTTAGCCTTTCTCCTATAAATGTCTTTCGCGACAAAAAATTTATTTTGTGAAACGGAAACGTAAAAAAATACATCTAAGCGGTTTTGGATAGGAAATTAAATTCTGAGTTCAATGATATAATTATATTCAAAATCTTTTCCGACAAAAAATTTATTTTGTGAACCAGAAACGTAAAAAAATACATCTAAGCGGTTTTGGATAGGAAATTAAATTCTGAGTTCAATGATATAATTATATTCAAAATTACGTTTAAGATGTTAGCCTTTCCTCTATAAATGTCTTTCGCGACAAAAAATTTATTTTGTGAAAAGGAAACGTTAAAATATACATCTAAGCGGTTTTGGATAGGAAATTAAATTCTGAGTTCAATGATATAATTATATTCAAAATTACGTTTAAGATGTTAGCCTTTCCTCTATAAATGTCTTTCTCGACAAAAAATTTATTTTGTGAAAAGGAAACGTTAAAATATACATCTAAGCGGTTTTGGATAGGAAATTAAATTCTGAGTTCAATGATATAATTATATTCAAAATTACGTTTAAGATGTTAGCATTTCCCCTATAAATGTCTTTCGCGACAAACAATTTATTTTGTGAAACGGAAATGTAAAAAAATACATCTAAGCGGTTTTGGATAGAGAATTAAATTCTGAGTTCAATGATATAATTATATTTAAAATTACGTTTAAGATGTTAGCCTTTCCCCTATAAATGTCTTTCGCGACAAAAATTTATTTTGTGAACCTTAGACGTAAAAAAATACATCTAAGCGGTTAAATTCTGAGTTTAATGATATAATTATATTCAAAATTACGTTTAAGATGTTAGCCTTTCCCATATAAATGTCTTTCGCGATAAAATATTTATTTTGTGAACGTAAAAAAATACATCTAAGCGGTTTTGGATAGGAAATTAAATTCTGTGTTCAATGATATAATTATATTCAAAATTACGTTTAAGATGTTAGCCTTTCCCCTATAAATGTCTTTCGCGACAAAAAATTTATTTTGTGAAAAGGAAACGTTAAAATATACATCTAAGCGGTTTTGGATAGGAAATTAAATTCTGAGTTCAATGATATAATTATATTCAAAATCTTTTCCGACAAAAAATTTATTTTGAGAACCAGAAACGTAAAAAAATACATCTAAGCGGTTTTGGATAGGAAATTAAATTCTGAGTTCAATGATATAATTATATTCAAAATTACGTTTAAGATGTTAGCCTTTCCCATATAAATGTCTTTCGCGATAAAATATTTATTTTGTGAACGTAAAAAAATACATCTAAGCGTATTTGGATAGGAAATTAAATTCTGAGTTCAATGATATAATTATATTCAAAATTACGTTTAAGATGTTAGCCTTTCCCCTATAAATGTCTTTCGCGACAAAAAATTTATTTTGTGAACGTAAGCGGTTTTGGATAGGAAATTAAATTCTGTGTTCAATGATATAATTATATTCAAAATTACGTTTAAGATGTTAGCCTTTCCCATATAAATGTCTTTCGCGATAAAATATTTATTTTGTGAACGTAAAAAAATACATCTAAGCGTATTTGGATAGGAAATTAAATTCTGAGTTCAATGATATAATTATATTCAAAATTACGTTTAAGATGTTAGCCTTTCCTCTATAAATGTCTTTCGCGACAAAAAATTTATTTTGTGAAAAGGAAACGTTAAAATATACATCTAAGCGGTTTTGGATAGAGAATTAAATTCTGTGTTCAATGATATAATTATATTCAAAATTACGTTTAAGATGTTAGCCTTTCCTCTATAAATGTCTTTCTCGACAAAAAATTTATTTTGTGAAAAGGAAACGTTAAAATATACATCTAAGCGGTTTTTTATAGGAAATTAAATTCTGTGTTCAATGATATAATTATATTCAAAATTACGTTTAAGATGTTAGCCTTTCCTCTATAAATGTCTTTCTCGACAAAAAATTTATTTTGTGAAACGGAAACGTAAAAAAATACATCTAAGCGGTTTTGGATAGGAAATTAAATTCTGTGTTCAATGATATAATTATATTCAAAATTACGTTTAAGATGTTAGCCTTTCCCCTATAAATGTCTTTCGCGACAAAAAATTTATTTTGTGAAACGGAAACGTAAAAAAATACATCTAAGCGGTTTTGGATAGGAAATTAAATTCTGTGTTCAATGATATAATTATATTCAAAATTAGGTTTAAGATGTTAGCCTTTCCCCTATAAATGTCTTTCGCGACAAAAAATTTATTTTGTTAAACGGAAACGTAAAAAAATACATCTAAGCGGATTTGGATAGGAAATTAAATTCTGAGTTCAATGATATAATTATATTCAAAATCTTTTCCGACAAAAAATTTATTTTGTGAACCAGAAACGTAAAAAAATACATCTAAGCGGTTTTGGATAGGAAATTAAATTCTGAGTTCAATGATATAATTATATTCAAAATTACGTTTAAGATGTTAGCATTTCCCCTATAAATGTCTTTCGCGACAAAAAATTTATTTTGTGAAACGGAAACGTAAAAAAATACATCTAAGCGGTTTTGGATAGAGAATTAAATTCTGAGTTCAATGATATAATTATATTCAAAATTACGCTTAAGATGTTAGCCATTCCTCTATAAATGTCTTTCGCGACAAACAATTTATTTTGTGAAACGGAAACGTAAAAAAATACATCTAAGCGGTTTTGGATAGGAAATTAAATTCTGAGTTCAATGATATAATTATATTCAAAATCTTTTCCGACAAAAAATTTATTTTGTGAAACGGAAACGTAAAAAAATACATCTAAGCGTATTTGGATAGGAAATTAAATTCTGAGTTCAATGATATAATTATATTCAAAATTACGTTTAAGATGTTAGCCTTTCCTCTATAAATGTCTTTCGCGACAAAAAATTTATTTTGTGAAAAGGAAACGTTAAAATATACATCTAAGCGGTTTTGGATAGGAAATTAAATTCTGAGTTCAATGATATAATTATATTCAAAATTACGTTTAAGATGTTAGCATTTCCCCTATAAATGTCTTTCGCGACAAAAAATTTATTTTGTGAAACGGAAACGTAAAAAAATACATCTAAGCGGTTTTGGATAGAGAATTAAATTCTGAGTTCAATGATATAATTATATTCAAAATTACGCTTAAGATGTTAGCCATTCCTCTATAAATGTCTTTCGCGACAAACAATTTATTTTGTGAAACGGAAACGTAAAAAAATACATCTAAGCGGTTTTGGATAGGAAATTAAATTCTGAGTTCAATGATATAATTATATTCAAAATTACGTTTAAGATGTTAGCATTTCCTCTATAAATGTCTTTCGCGACAAAAAATTTATTTTGTGAAAAGGAAACGTAAAAAAATACATCTAAGCGGTTTTGGATAGGAAATTAAATTCTGAGTTCAATGATATAATTATATTCAAAATTACGTTTAAGATGTTAGCCTTTCCTCTATAAATGTCTTTCTCGACAAAAAATTTATTTTGTGAAAAGGAAACGTTAAAATATACATCTAAGCGGTTTTGGATAGGAAATTAAATTCTGAGTTCAATGATATAATTATATTCAAAATTACGTTTAAGATGTTAGCATTTCCCCTATAAATGTCTTTCGCGACAAAAAATTTATTTTGTGAAACGGAAACGTAAAAAAATACATCTAAGCGGTTTTGGATAGAGAATTAAATTCTGAGTTCAATGATATAATTATATTCAAAATTACGCTTAAGATGTTAGCCATTCCTCTATAAATGTCTTTCGCGACAAACAATTTATTTTGTGAAACGGAAACGTAAAAAAATACATCTAAGCGGTTTAGGATAGAGAATTAAATTCAGAGTTCAATGATATAATTATATTTAAAATTACGTTTAAGATGTTAGCCTTTCCCCTATAAATGTCTTTCGCGACAAAAATTTATTTTGTGAACCTTAGACGTAAAAAAATACATCTAAGCGGTTAAATTCTGAGTTTAATGATATAATTATATTCAAAATTACGTTTAAGATGTTAGCCTTTCCCATATAAATGTCTTTCGCGATATAATATTTATTTTGTGAACGTAAAAAAATACATCTAAGCGGTTTTGGATAGGAAATTAAATTCTGTGTTCAATGATATAATTATATTCAAAATTACGTTTAAGATGTTAGCCTTTCCCCTATAAATGTCTTTCGCGACAAAAAATTTATTTTGTGAAACGGAAACGTAAAAAAATACATCTAAGCGGTTTTGGATAGGAAATTAAATTCTGAGTTCAATGATATAATTATATTCAAAATCTTTTCCGACAAAAAATTTATTTTGAGAACCAGAAACGTAAAAAAATACATCTAAGCGGTTTTGGATAGGAAATTAAATTCTGAGTTCAATGATATAATTATATTCAAAATTACGTTTAAGATGTTAGCCTTTCCTCTATAAATGTCTTTCGCGACAAAAAATTTATTTTGTGAAAAGGAAACGTTAAAATATACATCTAAGCGGTTTTGGATAGGAAATTAAATTCTGAGTTCAATGATATAATTATATTCAAAATCTTTTCCGACAAAAAATTTATTTTGAGAACCAGAAACGTAAAAAAATACATCTAAGCGGTTTTGGATAGGAAATTAAATTCTGAGTTCAATGATATAATTATATTCAAAATTACGTTTAAGATGTTAGCATTTCCTCTATAAATGTCTTTCGCGACAAAAAATTTATTTTGTGAAAAGGAAACGTTAAAATATACATCTAAGCGGTTTTGGATAGGAAATTAAATTCTGAGTTCAATGATATAATTATATTCAAAATTACGTTTAAGATGTTAGCCTTTCCTCTATAAATGTCTTTCTCGACAAAAAATTTATTTTGTGAAAAGGAAACGTTAAAATATACATCTAAGCGGTTTTGGATAGGAAATTAAATTCTGAGTTCAATGATATAATTATATTCAAAATTACGTTTAAGATGTTAGCATTTCCCCTATAAATGTCTTTCGCGACAAAAAATTTATTTTGTGAAACGGAAACGTAAAAAAATACATCTAAGCGGTTTTGGATAGAGAATTAAATTCTGAGTTCAATGATATAATTATATTCAAAATTACGCTTAAGATGTTAGCCATTCCTCTATAAATGTCTTTCGCGACAAACAATTTATTTTGTGAAACGGAAACGTAAATAAATACATCTAAGCGGTTTTGGATAGAGAATTAAATTCTGAGTTCAATGATATAATTATATTTAAAATTACGTTTAAGATGTTAGCCTTTCCCCTATAAATGTCTTTCGCGACAAAAATTTATTTTGTGAACCTTAGACGTAAAAAAATACATCTAAGCGGTTAAATTCTGAGTTTAATGATATAATTATATTCAAAATTACGTTTAAGATGTTAGCCTTTCCCATATAAATGTCTTTCGCGATAAAATATTTATTTTGTGAACGTAAAAAAATACATCTAAGCGGTTTTGGATAGGAAATTAAATTCTGTGTTCAATGATATAATTATATTCAAAATTACGTTTAAGATGTTAGCCTTTCCCCTATAAATGTCTTTCGCGACAAAAAATTTATTTTGTGAAACGGAAACGTAAAAAAATACATCTAAGCGGTTTTGGATAGGAAATTAAATTCTGAGTTCAATGATATAATTATATTCAAAATCTTTTCCGACAAAAAATTTATTTTGAGAACCAGAAACGTAAAAAAATACATCTAAGCGGTTTTGGATAGGAAATTAAATTCTGAGTTCAATGATATAATTATATTCAAAATTACGTTTAAGATGTTAGCCTTTCCTCTATAAATGTCTTTCGCGACAAAAAATTTATTTTGTGAAAAGGAAACGTTAAAATATACATCTAAGCGGTTTTGGATAGAGAATTAAATTCTGTGTTCAATGATATAATTATATTCAAAATTACGTTTAAGATGTTAGCCTTTCCCCTATAAATGTCTATCGCGACAAAAAATTTATTTTGTGAACGTAAAAAAATACATCTAAGCGGTTTTGGATAGGAAATTAAATTCTGTGTTCAATGATATAATTATATTCAAAATTACGTTTAAGATGTTAGCCTTTCCCCTATAAATGTCTTTCGCGACAAAAAATTTATTTTGTGAAACGGAAACGTTAAAATATACATCTAAGCGGTTTTGGATAGAGAATTAAATTCTGTGTTCAATGATATAATTATATTCAAAATTACGTTTAAGATGTTAGCCTTTCCCATATAAATGTCTTTAGCGATAAAATATTTATTTTGTGAACGTAAAAAAATACATCTAAGCGGTTTTGGATAGGAAATTAAATTCTGTGTTCAATGATATAATTATATTCAAAATTACGTTTAAGATGTTAGCCTTTCCCCTATAAATGTCTTTCGCGACAAAAAATTTATTTTGTGAAACGGAAACGTAAAAAAATACATCTAAGCGGTTTTGGATAGGAAATTAAATTCTGTGTTCAATGATATAATTATATTCAAAATTACGTTTAAGATGTTAGCCTTTCCCCTATAAATGTCTTTCGCGACAAAAAATTTATTTTGTGAAACGGAAACGTAAAAAAATACATCTAAGCGGTTTTGGATAGGAAATTAAATTCTGAGTTCAATGATATAATTATATTCAAAATCTTTTCCGACAAAAAATTTATTTTGTGAACCAGAAACGTAAAAAAATACATCTAAGCGGTTTTGGATAGGAAATTAAATTCTGAGTTCAATGATATAATTATATTCAAAATTACGTTTAAGATGTTAGCCTTTCCTCTATAAATGTCTTTCTCGACAAAAAATTTATTTTGTGAAAAGGAAACGTTAAAATATACATCTAAGCGGTTTTGGATAGGAAATTAAATTCTGAGTTCAATGATATAATTATATTCAAAATTACGTTTAAGATGTTAGCATTTCCCCTATAAATGTCTTTCGCGACAAAAAATTTATTTTGTGAAACGGAAACGTAAAAAAATACATCTAAGCGGTTTTGGATAGAGAATTAAATTCTGAGTTCAATGATATAATTATATTCAAAATCTTTTCCGACAAAAAATTTATTTTGAGAACCAGAAACGTAAAAAAATACATCTAAGCGGTTTTGGATAGGAAATTAAATTCTGAGTTCAATGATATAATTATATTCAAAATTACGTTTAAGATGTTAGCCTTTCCTCTATAAATGTCTTTCGCGACAAAAAATTTATTTTGTGAAAAGGAAACGTTAAAATATACATCTAAGCGGTTTTGGATAGAGAATTAAATTCTGTGTTCAATGATATAATTATATTTAAAATTACGTTTAAGATGTTAGCCTTTCCCCTATAAATGTCTTTCGCGACAAAAATTTATTTTGTGAACCTTAGACGTAAAAAAATACATCTAAGCGGTTAAATTCTGAGTTTAATGATATAATTATATTCAAAATTACGTTTAAGATGTTAGCCTTTCCCATATAAATGTCTTTCGCGATAAAATATTTATTTTGTGAACGTAAAAAAATACATCTAAGCGGTTTTGGATAGGAAATTAAATTCTGTGTTCAATGATATAATTATATTCAAAATTACGTTTAAGATGTTAGCCTTTCCCCTATAAATGTCTTTCGCGACAAAAAATTTATTTTGTGAAACGGAAACGTAAAAAAATACATCTAAGCGGTTTTGGATAGGAAATTAAATTCTGAGTTCAATGATATAATTATATTCAAAATCTTTTCCGACAAAAAATTTATTTTGAGAACCAGAAACGTAAAAAAATACATCTAAGCGGTTTTGGATAGGAAATTAAATTCTGAGTTCAATGATATAATTATATTCAAAATTACGTTTAAGATGTTAGCCTTTCCTCTATAAATGTCTTTCGCGACAAAAAATTTATTTTGTGAAAAGGAAACGTTAAAATATACATCTAAGCGGTTTTGGATAGAGAATTAAATTCTGTGTTCAATGATATAATTATATTCAAAATTACGTTTAAGATGTTAGCCTTTCCCCTATAAATGTCTATCGCGACAAAAAATTTATTTTGTGAACGTAAAAAAATACATCTAAGCGGTTTTGGATAGGAAATTAAATTCTGTGTTCAATGATATAATTATATTCAAAATTACGTTTAAGATGTTAGCCTTTCCCCTATAAATGTCTTTCGCGACAAAAAATTTATTTTGTGAAACGGAAACGTTAAAATATACATCTAAGCGGTTTTGGATAGAGAATTAAATTCTGTGTTCAATGATATAATTATATTCAAAATTACGTTTAAGATGTTAGCCTTTCCCATATAAATGTCTTTAGCGATAAAATATTTATTTTGTGAACGTAAAAAAATACATCTAAGCGGTTTTGGATAGGAAATTAAATTCTGTGTTCAATGATATAATTATATTCAAAATTACGTTTAAGATGTTAGCCTTTCCCCTATAAATGTCTTTCGCGACAAAAAATTTATTTTGTGAAACGGAAACGTAAAAAAATACATCTAAGCGGTTTTGGATAGGAAATTAAATTCTGTGTTCAATGATATAATTATATTCAAAATTACGTTTAAGATGTTAGCCTTTCCCCTATAAATGTCTTTCGCGACAAAAAATTTATTTTGTGAAACGGAAACGTAAAAAAATACATCTAAGCGGTTTTGGATAGGAAATTAAATTCTGAGTTCAATGATATAATTATATTCAAAATCTTTTCCGACAAAAAATTTATTTTGTGAACCAGAAACGTAAAAAAATACATCTAAGCGGTTTTGGATAGGAAATTAAATTCTGAGTTCAATGATATAATTATATTCAAAATTACGTTTAAGATGTTAGCCTTTCCTCTATAAATGTCTTTCGCGACAAAAAATTTATTTTGTGAAAAGGAAACGTTAAAATATACATCTAAGCGGTTTTGGATAGAGAATTAAATTCTGTGTTCAATGATATAATTATATTCAAAATTACGTTTAAGATGTTAGCCTTTCCTCTATAAATGTCTTTCTCGACAAAAAATTTATTTTGTGAAAAGGAAACGTTAAAATATACATCTAAGCGGTTTTGGATAGGAAATTAAATTCTGAGTTCAATGATATAATTATATTCAAAATTACGTTTAAGATGTTAGCATTTCCCCTATAAATGTCTTTCGCGACAAAAAATTTATTTTGTGAAACGGAAACGTAAAAAAATACATCTAAGCGGTTTTGGATAGAGAATTAAATTCTGAGTTCAATGATATAATTATATTCAAAATTACGCTTAAGATGTTAGCCATTCCTCTATAAATGTCTTTCGCGACAAACAATTTATTTTGTGAAACGGAAACGTAAATAAATACATCTAAGCGGTTTTGGATAGAGAATTAAATTCTGAGTTCAATGATATAATTATATTTAAAATTACGTTTAAGATGTTAGCCTTTCCCCTATAAATGTCTTTCGCGACAAAAATTTATTTTGTGAACCTTAGACGTAAAAAAATACATCTAAGCGGTTAAATTCTGAGTTTAATGATATAATTATATTCAAAATTACGTTTAAGATGTTAGCCTTTCCCATATAAATGTCTTTCGCGATAAAATATTTATTTTGTGAACGTAAAAAAATACATCTAAGCGGTTTTGGATAGGAAATTAAATTCTGTGTTCAATGATATAATTATATTCAAAATTACGTTTAAGATGTTAGCCTTTCCCCTATAAATGTCTTTCGCGACAAAAAATTTATTTTGTGAAACGGAAACGTAAAAAAATACATCTAAGCGGTTTTGGATAGGAAATTAAATTCTGAGTTCAATGATATAATTATATTCAAAATCTTTTCCGACAAAAAATTTATTTTGAGAACCAGAAACGTAAAAAAATACATCTAAGCGGTTTTGGATAGGAAATTAAATTCTGAGTTCAATGATATAATTATATTCAAAATTACGTTTAAGATGTTAGCCTTTCCTCTATAAATGTCTTTCGCGACAAAAAATTTATTTTGTGAAAAGGAAACGTTAAAATATACATCTAAGCGGTTTTGGATAGAGAATTAAATTCTGTGTTCAATGATATAATTATATTCAAAATTACGTTTAAGATGTTAGCCTTTCCCCTATAAATGTCTATCGCGACAAAAAATTTATTTTGTGAACGTAAAAAAATACATCTAAGCGGTTTTGGATAGGAAATTAAATTCTGTGTTCAATGATATAATTATATTCAAAATTACGTTTAAGATGTTAGCCTTTCCCCTATAAATGTCTTTCGCGACAAAAAATTTATTTTGTGAAACGGAAACGTTAAAATATACATCTAAGCGGTTTTGGATAGAGAATTAAATTCTGTGTTCAATGATATAATTATATTCAAAATTACGTTTAAGATGTTAGCCTTTCCCATATAAATGTCTTTAGCGATAAAATATTTATTTTGTGAACGTAAAAAAATACATCTAAGCGGTTTTGGATAGGAAATTAAATTCTGTGTTCAATGATATAATTATATTCAAAATTACGTTTAAGATGTTAGCCTTTCCCCTATAAATGTCTTTCGCGACAAAAAATTTATTTTGTGAAACGGAAACGTAAAAAAATACATCTAAGCGGTTTTGGATAGGAAATTAAATTCTGTGTTCAATGATATAATTATATTCAAAATTACGTTTAAGATGTTAGCCTTTCCCCTATAAATGTCTTTCGCGACAAAAAATTTATTTTGTGAAACGGAAACGTAAAAAAATACATCTAAGCGGTTTTGGATAGGAAATTAAATTCTGAGTTCAATGATATAATTATATTCAAAATCTTTTCCGACAAAAAATTTATTTTGTGAACCAGAAACGTAAAAAAATACATCTAAGCGGTTTTGGATAGGAAATTAAATTCTGAGTTCAATGATATAATTATATTCAAAATTACGTTTAAGATGTTAGCCTTTCCTCTATAAATGTCTTTCTCGACAAAAAATTTATTTTGTGAAAAGGAAACGTTAAAATATACATCTAAGCGGTTTTGGATAGGAAATTAAATTCTGAGTTCAATGATATAATTATATTCAAAATTACGTTTAAGATGTTAGCATTTCCCCTATAAATGTCTTTCGCGACAAAAAATTTATTTTGTGAAACGGAAACGTAAAAAAATACATCTAAGCGGTTTTGGATAGAGAATTAAATTCTGAGTTCAATGATATAATTATATTCAAAATCTTTTCCGACAAAAAATTTATTTTGAGAACCAGAAACGTAAAAAAATACATCTAAGCGGTTTTGGATAGGAAATTAAATTCTGAGTTCAATGATATAATTATATTCAAAATTACGTTTAAGATGTTAGCCTTTCCTCTATAAATGTCTTTCGCGACAAAAAATTTATTTTGTGAAAAGGAAACGTTAAAATATACATCTAAGCGGTTTTGGATAGAGAATTAAATTCTGTGTTCAATGATATAATTATATTTAAAATTACGTTTAAGATGTTAGCCTTTCCCCTATAAATGTCTTTCGCGACAAAAATTTATTTTGTGAACCTTAGACGTAAAAAAATACATCTAAGCGGTTAAATTCTGAGTTTAATGATATAATTATATTCAAAATTACGTTTAAGATGTTAGCCTTTCCCATATAAATGTCTTTCGCGATAAAATATTTATTTTGTGAACGTAAAAAAATACATCTAAGCGGTTTTGGATAGGAAATTAAATTCTGTGTTCAATGATATAATTATATTCAAAATTACGTTTAAGATGTTAGCCTTTCCCCTATAAATGTCTTTCGCGACAAAAAATTTATTTTGTGAAACGGAAACGTAAAAAAATACATCTAAGCGGTTTTGGATAGGAAATTAAATTCTGAGTTCAATGATATAATTATATTCAAAATCTTTTCCGACAAAAAATTTATTTTGAGAACCAGAAACGTAAAAAAATACATCTAAGCGGTTTTGGATAGGAAATTAAATTCTGAGTTCAATGATATAATTATATTCAAAATTACGTTTAAGATGTTAGCCTTTCCTCTATAAATGTCTTTCGCGACAAAAAATTTATTTTGTGAAAAGGAAACGTTAAAATATACATCTAAGCGGTTTTGGATAGAGAATTAAATTCTGTGTTCAATGATATAATTATATTCAAAATTACGTTTAAGATGTTAGCCTTTCCCCTATAAATGTCTATCGCGACAAAAAATTTATTTTGTGAACGTAAAAAAATACATCTAAGCGGTTTTGGATAGGAAATTAAATTCTGTGTTCAATGATATAATTATATTCAAAATTACGTTTAAGATGTTAGCCTTTCCCCTATAAATGTCTTTCGCGACAAAAAATTTATTTTGTGAAACGGAAACGTTAAAATATACATCTAAGCGGTTTTGGATAGAGAATTAAATTCTGTGTTCAATGATATAATTATATTCAAAATTACGTTTAAGATGTTAGCCTTTCCCATATAAATGTCTTTAGCGATAAAATATTTATTTTGTGAACGTAAAAAAATACATCTAAGCGGTTTTGGATAGGAAATTAAATTCTGTGTTCAATGATATAATTATATTCAAAATTACGTTTAAGATGTTAGCCTTTCCCCTATAAATGTCTTTCGCGACAAAAAATTTATTTTGTGAAACGGAAACGTAAAAAAATACATCTAAGCGGTTTTGGATAGGAAATTAAATTCTGTGTTCAATGATATAATTATATTCAAAATTACGTTTAAGATGTTAGCCTTTCCCCTATAAATGTCTTTCGCGACAAAAAATTTATTTTGTGAAACGGAAACGTAAAAAAATACATCTAAGCGGTTTTGGATAGGAAATTAAATTCTGAGTTCAATGATATAATTATATTCAAAATCTTTTCCGACAAAAAATTTATTTTGTGAACCAGAAACGTAAAAAAATACATCTAAGCGGTTTTGGATAGGAAATTAAATTCTGAGTTCAATGATATAATTATATTCAAAATTACGTTTAAGATGTTAGCCTTTCCTCTATAAATGTCTTTCGCGACAAAAAATTTATTTTGTGAAAAGGAAACGTTAAAATATACATCTAAGCGGTTTTGGATAGAGAATTAAATTCTGTGTTCAATGATATAATTATATTCAAAATTACGTTTAAGATGTTAGCCTTTCCTCTATAAATGTCTTTCTCGACAAAAAATTTATTTTGTGAAAAGGAAACGTTAAAATATACATCTAAGCGGTTTTGGATAGGAAATTAAATTCTGAGTTCAATGATATAATTATATTCAAAATTACGTTTAAGATGTTAGCATTTCCCCTATAAATGTCTTTCGCGACAAAAAATTTATTTTGTGAAACGGAAACGTAAAAAAATACATCTAAGCGGTTTTGGATAGGAAATTAAATTCTGTGTTCAATGATATAATTATATTCAAAATTACGTTTAAGATGTTAGCCTTTCCCCTATAAATGTCTTTCGCGACAAAAAATTTATTTTGTGAAACGGAAACGTAAAAAAATACATCTAAGCGGTTTTGGATAGGAAATTAAATTCTGTGTTCAATGATATAATTATATTCAAAATTACGTTTAAGATGTTAGCCTTTCCCCTATAAATGTCTTTCGCGACAAAAAATTTATTTTGTGAAACGGAAACGTAAAAAAATACATCTAAGCGGTTTTGGATAGGAAATTAAATTCTGAGTTCAATGATATAATTATATTCAAAATCTTTTCCGACAAAAAATTTATTTTGTGAAACGGAAACGTAAAAAAATACATCTAAGCGGTTTTGGATAGGAAATTAAATTCTGTGTTCAATGATATAATTATATTCAAAATTACGTTTAAGATGTTAGCCTTTCCTCTATAAATGTCTTTCGCGACAAAAAATTTATTTTGTGAAAAGGAAACGTTAAAATATACATCTAAGCGGTTTTGGATAGAGAATTAAATTCTGTGTTCAATGATATAATTATATTCAAAATTACGTTTAAAATGTTAGCCTTTCCTCTATAATTGTCTTTCTCGACAAAAAATTTATTTTGTGAAAAGGAAACGTTAAAATATACATCTAAGCGGTTTTGGATAGGAAATTAAATTCTGAGTTCAATGATATAATTATATTCAAAATTACGTTTAAGATGTTAGCATTTCCCCTATAAATGTCTTTCGCGACAAAAAATTTATTTTGTGAAACGGAAACGTAAAAAAATACATCTAAGCGGTTTTGGATAGGAAATTAAATTCTGTGTTCAATGATATAATTATATTCAAAATTACGTTTAAGATGTTAGCCTTTCCCCTATAAATGTCTTTCGCGACAAAAAATTTATTTTGTGAAACGGAAACGTAAAAAAATACATCTAAGCGGTTTTGGATAGGAAATTAAATTCTGAGTTCAATGATATAATTATATTCAAAATCTTTTCCGACAAAAAATTTATTTTGTGAACCAGAAACGTAAAAAAATACATCTAAGCGGTTTTGGATAGGAAATTAAATTCTGAGTTCAATGATATAATTATATTCAAAATTACGTTTAAGATGTTAGCCTTTCCTCTATAAATGTCTTTCGCGACAAAAAATTTATTTTGTGAAAAGGAAACGTTAAAATATACATCTAAGCGGTTTTGGATAGGAAATTAAATTCTGAGTTCAATGATATAATTATATTCAAAATTACGTTTAAGATGTTAGCCTTTCCTCTATAAATGTCTTTCTCGACAAAAAATTTATTTTGTGAAAAGGAAACGTTAAAATATACTACTAAGCGGTTTTGGATAGGAAATTAAATTCTGAGTTCAATGATATAATTATATTCAAAATTACGCTTAAGATGTTAGCCATTCCTCTATAAATGTCTTTCGCGACAAACAATTTATTTTGTGAAACGGAAACGTAAAAAAATACATCTAAGCGGTTTTGGATAGAGAATTAAATTCTGAGTTCAATGATATAATTATATTTAAAATTACGTTTAAGATGTTAGCCTTTCCCCTATAAATGTCTTTCGCGACAAAAATTTATTTTGTGAACCTTAGACGTAAAAAAATACATCTAAGCGGTTAAATTCTGAGTTTAATGATATAATTATATTCAAAATTACGTTTAAGATGTTAGCCTTTCCCATATAAATGTCTTTCGCGATAAAATATTTATTTTGTGAACGTAAAAAAATACATCTAAGCGGTTTTGGATAGGAAATTAAATTCTGTGTTCAATGATATAATTATATTCAAAATTACGTTTAAGATGTTAGCCTTTCCCCTATAAATGTCTTTCGCGACAAAAAATTTATTTTGTGAAACGGAAACGTAAAAAAATACATCTAAGCGGTTTTGGATAGGAAATTAAATTCTGTGTTCAATGATATAATTATATTCAAAATTACGTTTAAGATGTTAGCCTTTCCCCTATAAATGTCTTTCGCGACAAAAAATTTATTTTGTGAAACGGAAACGTAAAAAAATACATCTAAGCGGTTTTGGATAGGAAATTAAATTCTGAGTTCAATGATATAATTATATTCAAAATCTTTTCCGACAAAAAATTTATTTTGAGAACCAGAAACGTAAAAAAATACATCTAAGCGGTTTTGGATAGGAAATTAAATTCTGAGTTCAATGATATAATTATATTCAAAATTACGTTTAAGATGTTAGCCTTTCCTCTATAAATGTCTTTCGCGACAAAAAATTTATTTTGTGAAAAGGAAACGTTAAAATATACATCTAAGCGGTTTTGGATAGAGAATTAAATTCTGTGTTCAATGATATAATTATATTCAAAATTACGTTTAAGATGTTAGCCTTTCCTCTATAAATGTCTTTCTCGACAAAAAATTTATTTTGTGAAACGGAAACGTAATAAGATACATCTAAGCGGTTTTGGATAGAGAATTAAATTCTGTGTTAAATGATATATTTATATTCAAAATTACGTTTAAGATGTTAGCCTTTCCTCTATAAATGTCTTTCTCGACAAAAAATTTATTTTGTGAACCAGAAACGTAAAAAAATACATCTAAGCGGTTAAATTCTGAGTTTAATGATAAATTATATTCAAAATTACGTTTAAGATGTTAGCCTTTCCTCTATAAATGTCTTTCGCGACAAAAATCTATTTTGTGAACCGGAAACGTAAAAAAATACATCTAAGCGGTTAAATTCTGAGTTTAATGATATAATTATATTCAAAATTACGTTTAAGATGTTAGCCTTTCCTCTATAAATGTCTTTCGCGACAAAAATCTATTTTGTGAACCGGAAACGTAAAAAAATACATCTAAGCGGTTAAATTCTGAGTTTAATGATATAATTATATTCAAAATTACGTTTAAGATGTTAGCCTTTCCCATATAAATGTCTTTCGCGACAAAAATCTATTTTGTGAACCGGAAACGTAAAAAAATACATCTAAGCGGTTAAATTCTGAGTTTAATGATATAATTATATTCAAAATTACGTTTAAGATGTTAGCCTTTCCCCTATAAATGTCTTTCGCGACAAAAATCTATTTTGTGAACCGGAAACGTAAAAAAATACATCTAAGCGGTTAAATTCTGAGTTTAATGATATAATTATATTCAAAATTACGTTTAAGATGTTAGCCTTTCCCATATAAATGTCTTTCGCGACAAAAATCTATTTTGTGAACCGGAAACGTAAAAAAATACATCTAAGCGGTTAAATTCTGAGTTTAATGATATAATTATATTCAAAATTACGTTTAAGATGTTAACCTTTCCCATATAAATGTCTTTCGCCATAAAATATTTATTTTGTGAACCGGAAACGTAAAAAAATACATATAAGCAGTTTTGGATAGAGAATTAAATTCTGAGTTCAATGATATAATTATAATCAAAATTACGTTTAAGATGTTAGCCCTTCCTTTGATAGAGAATTAAATTCTGAGTTCAATGATATAATTATAATCAAAATTACGTTTAAGATGTTAGCCCTTCCTTTATAAATGTCTTTCGCGACAAAAAATTTATTTTGTGAACGGGAAACGTAAAAAAATACATCTAAGCGGTTTTGGATAGGAAATTAAATTCTGAGTTCAATGATATAATTATATACAAAATTACGTTTAAGATGTTAGCCTGTCCTTTATAAATGTCTTTCGCGACAAAAAATTTATTTTGTGAACCGGAAACGTAAAAAAGTACATCTAAGCAGTTTTGGATATAGAATTAATTACTGAGTTCAATGATATTATTATATTCAAAATTACGCTTAAGATGTTAGCCTTTCCCCTATAAATGTCTTTCGCGACAAAAATTTATTTTGTGAACCGGAGACGTAAAAAAATACATCTAAGCGGTTAAATTCTGAGTTTAATGATATAATTATATTCAAAATTACGTTTAGGATGTTAACCTAACCCCTATAAATGTCTTTCGCTAAAAAATATTTATTTTGTGAAACGGAAACGTAAAATAATACAACTAAGCGGTTTTGGATAGAAAATTAGATTCTGAGTTCAATGATATAATTATATTCAAAATTACGTTTAAGATGTTAGCCTTTCCCCTATAAATGTCTTTCGCGACAAAAATCTATTTTGTGAACCGTTAACGTAAAAAAATACATCTAAGCGGTTAAATTCTGAGTTTAATGATATAATTATATTCAAAATTACGTTTAGGATGTTAGCCTTTTCCATATAAATGTCTTTCGCGATAAAATATTTATTTTGTGAACCTAAAAAAATACATCTAAGCAGTTTTGGATACAGAATTAAATTCTGAGTTCAATGATATAATTATATTCAAAATTACGTTTAAGATGTTAGCCTGTCCTTTATAAATGTCTTTCGCGACAAAAAATTTTATTTGTGAACGGGAAACGTAAAAAAATACATCTAAGCGGTTTTGGATAGGAAATTAAATTCTGAGTTCAATGATATAATTATATTCAAAATCTTTTCCGACAAAAAATTTATTTTGAGAACCAGAAACGTAAAAAAATACATCTAAGCGGTTTTGGATAGGAAATTAAATTCTGAGTTCAATGATATAATTATATTCAAAATTACGTTTAAGATGTTAGCCTTTCCTCTATAAATGTCTTTCGCGACAAAAAATTTATTTTGTGAAAAGGAAACGTTAAAATATACATCTAAGCGGTTTTGGATAGAGAATTAAATTCTGTGTTCAATGATATAATTATATTCAAAATTACGTTTAAGATGTTAGCCTTTCCTCTATAAATGTCTTTCTCGACAAAAAATTTATTTTGTGAAACGGAAACGTAATAAGATACATCTAAGCGGTTTTGGATAGAGAATTAAATTCTGTGTTAAATGATATATTTATATTCAAAATTACGTTTAAGATGTTAGCCTTTCCTCTATAAATGTCTTTCTCGACAAAAAATTTATTTTGTGAACCAGAAACGTAAAAAAATACATCTAAGCGGTTAAATTCTGAGTTTAATGATAAATTATATTCAAAATTACGTTTAAGATGTTAGCCTTTCCTCTATAAATGTCTTTCGCGACAAAAATCTATTTTGTGAACCGGAAACGTAAAAAAATACATCTAAGCGGTTAAATTCTGAGTTTAATGATATAATTATATTCAAAATTACGTTTAAGATGTTAGCCTTTCCTCTATAAATGTCTTTCGCGACAAAAATCTATTTTGTGAACCGGAAACGTAAAAAAATACATCTAAGCGGTTAAATTCTGAGTTTAATGATATAATTATATTCAAAATTACGTTTAAGATGTTAGCCTTTCCCATATAAATGTCTTTCGCGACAAAAATCTATTTTGTGAACCGGAAACGTAAAAAAATACATCTAAGCGGTTAAATTCTGAGTTTAATGATATAATTATATTCAAAATTACGTTTAAGATGTTAGCCTTTCCCCTATAAATGTCTTTCGCGACAAAAATCTATTTTGTGAACCGGAAACGTAAAAAAATACATCTAAGCGGTTAAATTCTGAGTTTAATGATATAATTATATTCAAAATTACGTTTAAGATGTTAGCCTTTCCCATATAAATGTCTTTCGCGACAAAAATCTATTTTGTGAACCGGAAACGTAAAAAAATACATCTAAGCGGTTAAATTCTGAGTTTAATGATATAATTATATTCAAAATTACGTTTAAGATGTTAGCCTTTCCCATATAAATGTCTTTCGCCATAAAATATTTATTTTGTGAACCGGAAACGTAAAAAAATACATATAAGCAGTTTTGGATAGAGAATTAAATTCTGAGTTCAATGATATAATTATAATCAAAATTACGTTTAAGATGTTAGCCCTTCCTTTGATAGAGAATTAAATTCTGAGTTCAATGATATAATTATAATCAAAATTACGTTTAAGATGTTAGCCCTTCCTTTATAAATGTCTTTCGCGACAAAAAATTTATTTTGTGAACGGGAAACGTAAAAAAATACATCTAAGCGGTTTTGGATAGGAAATTAAATTCTGAGTTCAATGATATAATTATATACAAAATTACGTTTAAGATGTTAGCCTGTCCTTTATAAATGTCTTTCGCGACAAAAAATTTATTTTGTGAACCGGAAACGTAAAAAAGTACATCTAAGCAGTTTTGGATATAGAATTAATTACTGAGTTCAATGATATTATTATATTCAAAATTACGCTTAAGATGTTAGCCTTTCCCCTATAAATGTCTTTCGCGACAAAAATTTATTTTGTGAACCGGAGACGTAAAAAAATACATCTAAGCGGTTAAATTCTGAGTTTAATGATATAATTATATTCAAAATTACGTTTAGGATGTTAACCTAACCCCTATAAATGTCTTTCGCTAAAAAATATTTATTTTGTGAAACGGAAACGTAAAATAATACAACTAAGCGGTTTTGGATAGAAAATTAGATTCTGAGTTCAATGATATAATTATATTCAAAATTACGTTTAAGATGTTAGCCTTTCCCCTATAAATGTCTTTCGCGACAAAAATCTATTTTGTGAACCGTTAACGTAAAAAAATACATCTAAGCGGTTAAATTCTGAGTTTAATGATATAATTATATTCAAAATTACGTTTAGGATGTTAGCCTTTTCCATATAAATGTCTTTCGCGATAAAATATTTATTTTGTGAACCTAAAAAAATACATCTAAGCAGTTTTGGATACAGAATTAAATTCTGAGTTCAATGATATAATTATATTCAAAATTACGTTTAAGATGTTAGCCTGTCCTTTATAAATGTCTTTCGCGACAAAAAATTTTATTTTGTGAACGGGAAACGTAAAAAAATACATCTAAGCGGTTTTGGATAGGAAATTAAATTCTGAGTTCAATGATATAATTATATTCAAAATTACGTTTAAGATAATAGCCTTTCCTCTATAAATGTCTTTCGCTACAAAAAATTTATTTTGTGAACCGGAAACGTAAAAATATACATCTAAGCGGTTTTGGATAGGAAATTAAATTCTGTGTTCAATGATATAATTATATTCAAAATTACGTTTAAGATGTTAGCCTGTCCTTTATAAATGTCTTTCGCGACAAAAAATTTATTTTGTGAACGGGAAACGTAAAAAAATACATCTAAGCGGTTTTGGATAGGAAATTAAATTCTGAGTTCAATGATATAATTATATTCAAAATTACGTTTAAGATAATAGCCTTTCCTCTATAAATGTCTTTCGCGACAAAAAATTTATTTTGTGAACCGGAAACGTAAAAATATACATCTAAGAGGTTTTGGATAGGAAATTAAATTCTGTGTTCAATGATATAATTATATTCAAAATTACGTTTAAGATGTTTGCCTTTCCCCTATAAATGTCTTTCGCGACAAAAATGTATTTTGTGAACCGGAAACGTAAAAAAATACATCTAAGCGGTTAAATTCTGAGTTTAATGATATAATTATATTCAAAATTACGTTTAAGATGTTAACCTAACCCCTATAAATGTCTTTCGCTAAAAAATATTTATTTTGTGAAACGGAAACGTAAAATAATACAACTAAGCGGTTTTGGATAGAAAATTAGATTCTGAGTTCAATGATATAATTATATTCAAAATTACGTTTAAGATGTTAGCCTTTCCCCTATAAATGTCTTTCGCGACAAAATATTTATTTTGTGAACCGAAAACGTAAAAAAATACATCTAAGCGGTTTTGGATAGAGAATTAAATTCTGAGTTCAATGATATAATTATATTCAAAATTACGTTTAAGATGTTAGCCTTTCCCCTATAAATGTCTTCGACAAAAAATTTATTTTGTGAACCGGAAACGTAAAAAAATACATCTAAGCAGTTTTGGATATAGAATTAAATTATGAGTTCAATGATATAATTATATTCAAAATTACGTTTAAGATGTTAGCCCTTCTCCTATAAATGTCTTTGGCGACAAAAAATTTATTTTGTGAACCGGAAACGTAAAAAAATACATCTAAGCAGTTTTGGATATAGAATTAAATTCTGAGTTCAATGATATAATTATATTCAAAATTACGTTTAATATGTTAGCCTTTCCCCTCTTAAATGCTTTCTCAAATTAAAAATACCTTAAAAAAATTATGTTTCTCATTTACTTCTTTATCAAGTAATTAAAATATATTTATACTTACTTAATATTTAAAATCATAACCAAATATTAATTTAATTAAAAATATTAATTTAACCGCAAATTATTTCAAAGAATTAATAAAAAAATTGAAAAGATCTTAAAATTTCCATATTTTTAATATATTATAATATAATGTTATTATAAAATTTTTCTCTAAAAAAAGCAATAAATCAATCAAATATCTCATTAAACATTTTCTTTGTTATTTTTATTTTCAATATTATTTCTTAGCCTCTCGTATTACCAAGCCTTTCGACTTATAGACCTACCCCTTTAAATTATAATATTGCATAACAAAGAAAAATAATAATAAAAATAAGATTTTGTTGATGGAGTATAACTTTAAATGATATTATTGCATAACATGAGAACAAAAGAATTAAGTGGACGGATAGGACATAAAATAAAGATTAAGTTAATGGAGTATAACTATAAATGATATTATTGCATAACATGGGAACAAAAGAATTAAGTGGATGGGTAGGACGAAGGAATGCAACAACAAAAAATGGAAGTTAACAAAGAAAAAAAATTACGGGAAATATTAGGGTGTAGTGGGAAGATTTGGCAAATAAAATGGTACATTTATAAATGACCGTAATAAAAATAAGAGGTTTAACGTTTAACTTCATAGGGAAATTTTTCAGGGTGTGATGTTATAGGGGGGAGGGGGGGGTTAGGAATAAAAGGAATAATCGCTAAAGAAAAATTAACTTCGCAGGGAGAATTTTTAGTGTGGAGTGAGAAGGTTTGGTTAATAAAATGGATCATATCATTAGAATTTAACTTCGTCGGGATTTTCAGGGTGTGGGGATAAGAAGAGGTTTGGCAAATAAAATGGAGATTTAAGTAATAATCGGATTGAACTTTGTCGGGAAAATTATTAAAGTGTGGAGACGTGGGAAGGTTTGGCAAATAAAAAAACAATTGAAATAAAGGAAAAACAAGAAATACAAAAAAAAAATTAAACTTTGTCGGGAAAATCTTTAGGATGTGGTGATGTAAAAAGAATTCAAGGAAAAATTACTACGGCTGCCAAATAGGGAAATCTTAAGGTTGTCTTAGCACTATTCGTTACACAAATGAAGTTAAGCGCTTCTTCTATTTGATAATGAAAGTTTTGATAGGACGAGCCTCCCTCGATGGTGCTTTCCGCGAATTTTGATATGTAGTTGGAAGAGCGATAATTGATATTGGATAATGGAATATTATACAAGACGTCAAAATTCCGAAAAGATATATATTTAGATTTAGGAATGTAAAGAAAAGAACATTTACTAGGCAAAATATAATAAAAAATTCAAAATGCTCATGTAGTTGTTAATCTTTTCAATTTTTTTATTAATTCTTTGAAATAATTTGCGGTTTTTAAAAATTAAATTTATTATATTAATTTTTAAATTAATATTTTTAATTAAATTAATATTTGGTTATGATTTTATATATAAAGTAAGTATAAATATATTGTAATTACTTGATAAAGAAGTAAATGAGAAACATAAATTTTTTAAGGTATTTTTAATTTGAGAAAGCATTTAAGAGGGGAAAGGCTAACATCTTAAACGTAATTTTGAATATAATTATATCATTGAACTCAGAATTTAATTCTCTATCCAAAACCGCTTAGATGAATATTTTTACGTTTCCGGTTCACAAAATAATTTTTATGTCGCGAAAGCATTTTAACGGGAAAAGGCTTTGTGAACCGGAAACGTAAAAAATTCATCTAAGCGGTTTTGGGTAGAAAATTAAATTCTGAGTTCAATGATATAATTATATTCAAAATTACGTTTAAGATATTAGCCTTTCCCCGTTAAAATGCTTTCGCGACAAAAAAATTATTTTGTGAACCGGAAACGTAAAAAAATACACCTAAGCGGTTTTGGATAGAGAATTAAATTCTGAGTTCAATGATATAATTATATTCAAAATTAATTTTTAAAAACCGCATATTATTTCAAAGAATTAATAAAAAATTTGAAAAGATCTTAAAATTTCCATATTTTTAATATATTATAATGTAATGTTATTATAATATTTTTTATCTAAAAAAAGCAATAAATCAATCAAATATCTCATTAATCATTTTCTTTTTTATTTTTATTTTCAATATTATTTTTTAGCCTTTCGTATTACTAAGCCTTTCGACTTATAGACCTACCCAAAAAAATGTTATAAATTAATCAAGTAAAATATTAATCTTAAAAAATTAATAATAATAACGAAAAAATTATTAATAATAACGAAATAATTATTAATAATATAATATTACAAATATAACACATTGCCTAATAACAAAATCACCCTGCCTACCACTACCTCACATTGCCGAAAATTACACATTGCCGCTAACATATATATAATTTAATATAAAATATTTGAATAGCTACATAACATAAAAGCTTTTCCAAAATAAAATAAAAAATAAATTTTACAAAAATAAGAATAAGAATATAAAAATAATAAAAATCAAAAAAGGTCAAGCAAATTTAATTATTCTACACCAATTATTAAATTAAGAATATAGTTAAAATTTGTTTGCGTATGGAAAATCTTATTTTTAATAATAATATTTTAAGCCTTTTGCTAAAATTTTAAATGATTTATTATATTCTTAACTGAAAATTATTATTAAAAATAATCATATATGTACCTCTACCATACTTTTAGAAAATTTGTAAAATATTAGGGTAAAAAATTAATAAGAAGGCTTAAATTTAAAAATAAGAAATTCATAGTTTTTATTATTTGTTAATTCAGATCAATCGTATCATTATTGAATTTAAAAAGAATATAATTCGTGTCAAACAACCCCCCGAAAATCATTACATACTCACAATAATTAATGCCTACCCCTTCAAAAAATATCTACCCCAAAAAATCTATAAACCCCCCCCCCCCAAATGCCAATATATCATGGATACATTCGTCTTATACCTACCCCAGTCATGTAGACTTAGACAAAATGTAAGTTTTACTTATTTTACTTTGGTGTTGTTATTTATTTGTCTTGTTGCAGGTTTTAGATTTTCAAGTTGATTCTTAATGGGCTGTTTACCAATATTTTTTTAAATATGACGAGCGACATAAAAACCAGAATAATGAAATCAATAAAAGAACATACTAAAAGATATTGTTATAATTGATTATTAAATATTTTTAAACAAAAAATAAAATAATATCTGTTAATATATAAATTTTGCATATTTTAATAACCTTTGAAATTTATATTTGCTTAATTTCTTTTAAATTTATTTAATGATCTTTTTTTCTTTTGTGAAATATATTTTGTGCGACCTTTAAAAAAAGATATCGTATTTGTATATGTAAAACGTTAAAATAACTTTTTTTAAAGTAACCTTAAAACAAATTGTAAATTGTAACTTTTCTTAAATTAACCTTAAATTGTATATATGTAAATAGTATTAAAATAATAATATATATAGTTGTAAAATTTTCAATATCTTCAGTAGTAGTAATAGTAATAAAAATAAAGATAAATTAAATAAAAGATTTCAAATTTATGTATTGATTTTTCTTTACCTGCCTTCTATGAAAATAACAATATCTATATCTTTTATCAAGAAAATGAAAAAGATACAAAAATCTTTTGAAAATAAAGTACAGTAGGCCACACATAAGTATTTAAAAATGTCAAAAAGATACCGAATACAAGATACGAAAGGATTTTGTATCTTAAACCCCGAGAATGGGTTCCCATTTAAACCAATTAAATGACATATCTTAAATGATAATTAATTTTTGATAGTGTAATAAATTACCCATTTGCAGGCTTAAAGAAATATTATGGCAATCATAGCCTCATGATTATAAATATATTATAATCAATTTAAATAAAAACAATGTATTTATTTATTGGTCTACGACCCATCCTAAGGAGAACGCACATGAGTTAAGGGCTGCCCCTTCCATAATCGCGTCAGCTTTTTCATAAGGCAGTTGGATTATAATAATAAGGTGGAGTCACTAAAAATCGCTTCCTAGTTGTTAAATAATTAAATTTAATGTTATATAAAATGTAACAAATAAAATTTATCTATTAAAATTGAATATTTAGAATTGAATAAAGATTGCTTCTTTTTCTTGCAATTATTCTCATAAGGAATTCTAAATCTTTAAAAATATATTCTCAAAGGCCATACATACATGGATTAAATCTATTTACGCAAGGTCTATAAATCTAAAGGCTGCATGATACGAAAGGCTAAAAAAAATATTGAAAATAAAAAATAACAAAGAAAATGTTTAATGAGAATTTTGATTGATTTATTGCTTTCTTTATGAAAAAAAATATATAATACGCGTAGGCAGGAATTTTGTCTGGGGAATGGGGGGGGGGGGGGGGGGGGGGATAATAAATTTTTTTAAGAAATATTATAGTTATTTAAAAATATTAAGCATAAATTTAGTAGGACTAATAACTTTTTTAATACACAATTTTAAATTATGTGAATTATAATGAATTATATATATCAACCGGCATTGAAAAACTATAAAATAAATGTGAATTATAAAAAATATAACCACCAAATGAATCACTTAAATGACCATAAAATTGAAATTTGAATATTTTTAGCCTTTAAATTTTATATATAAAGTATAAAAAATTTAAATGTTGGAAATATCACAAAATGTTTCTTAGGAATAACTGTATTTTGTATATTTTGAACTAATTTTTCAATTATCTCATCCTTGCTTGGCGTTAAATGTCTATGAATATTCAAAAGATCCAAACCATTCAATCTACTTTCAGAAGTTGTACTTCATTTCATAGGTATGTTTTTCAGAGACGTGCAGGCCCGCCAGGCCGGACTTTATTAATTTTTTTAAAATATACTCGGGCCGGGCCTGAAATTTTTTTTAAAAAAATATCAGGGCTGGGCCTGAAATTTTTTTAAAAAAAAATATCCGGGCCGGGCGGTATATTTTAAAACCAAATATTTGAAATCGCCATTATTAGCTATAAAAATCAAAAATAAATATAATTTATTATAAAAAAATTCGGGCCGGGCCTGAAAAAAGCCGGGCCGGGCCTGAAAATTTTTTAAAAAAAAACCGGGCCGGACCAAAAAATATTTTGAAAAAAAAATCCGAGCCGTGCTCTGAAAATGGTACCTCTGCAGGGCTCTGTTATTCTTCTTAAAAAGAGAATGTTTTCTCATTAGTTTACAAGAGTTGCTAATATATATAACCATTTTAATACATTGGGAATATAATCTAAAATGTGTTTGAAATAATGCAAAGCATCCATAGCATTTTTTGGGACTGTATCAACCATAGTTATTCAGCTAATAAGGCATCATAAGATACTTTAACATCTTCATGATAAAATTTAACAAATATTTTTTTTTTCTATCACCATCTGAAAAAGGTTGGGAAGGCTTTTGTGGAAGTAATATCTGCAGATTGGTATGTGCTGCATGATGAATTAAAAACCATTCATTTATTTGGGTAATAAATGTATCTATGAGAGGAAACATTTGTTTTATAATACTCTTCAACTGATATTAATGTTTTAACGATGAGCTTGCTTGCTGCAAGTCAAGGGGGTCAAATATTAAACACGTATAGCTCTGCTTTTGACTCAACAATAACATATAAAATATGAATCAACATTAGTTCTAATTTCCTTGAGTTCTAATAAAATGCTCTGCGCTATTCTCATCCTCTTAATCAAGTCAATGTCATGTTTTTGAAAAGTATTATATAAATTAGTGTATAATTAAATAATACATTCTAATGAGAAAAAAAATTTGGAATAAGTATTGAATCCAATAATTTCTTGCTTCTGAGGAAATATTTCTTTCAAGCCATTGTGATATTACAGAAATAGCATTAATGATCGGCTCTTCTAAGTCCATAAAAGCTGTTACTGCTTGATGGCGGAAACTAGATCTAGTTGGACAAGCTTGGAATTTCTTTCTCCCTGTTAGACAAGGAGTATCAGGGATAATTATTATTTGAATAGAAATTTAGATAAATATTACGCCACTAAAATTTGAAAATAATAGGTAAATATTACGCCAAGATAAACTTGAAATCGAAATTAATTGATAAAATTAAGTATATGAATGTGAAAATATAATAATAAAATATATAAATTTAACAAATATATAAATTAATATTAACAAAAATATTTTTGAAAAATATAATTCGGCAGCTGCATTTTTTGACTTTGTAATAAGGGGTGGGGGGGGGGGATTTTTCCCCCTGCCCTCCCCCTTCCCGCTGCGTATGCGCCTGATAACATTACATTATAATATATTCGATCTTTTCAATTTTTTTATTAATTCTTCGTAATATTTTGGGGTTTAAATTTAATTTAATTATATTAATTTTAAAATTAAATTTTTGATTAAATTTTTTTAGTTTTTTTTCAACACTAAATTCAAAGTAAGTATAAAGATATTGTAAGTACTGGAATACGAAGTATTTAACAAATAAAAATTAAATGGTAAATTTTTTTTGAAAAATATTGTTTTTGTCGCGAAAACATTCAAAGGGAAAAGGCTAACATATTAAACGTAATTTTAAGTATTTTTATATCATTGAAATCAAAATTAGATTCTCTAACCTATTTTTACGTTTGTGGTTCAAAAAATATTTTTTTTGTGGCGAAAACATTCAGAAGAAAAAAACTAACATTTTAACTAACAGGAAACGAAAAAAAAATATATCTAAGAATTTATGGGTTAGAGAATTTAATTCTGAGTTCAATGATATAAAAATACTTAAAATTACGTTTAAAATGTTAGCCTTTTCCCTTAGAATGTTTTCGCGACAAAAAAAAAATTTTTCGAACCGAAAACGTAAAAAGATACATCTAAGCATTTTTGGATGGAAATTTAATTCTGAGTTCAATGATATAAAAATACTTAAAATTACGTTTAAAATGTTAGCCTTTTCCCTCTGAATGCTAAAAAAAATTTTCAAACCGGAAACGTAAAAAAATACATCTAAGCATTTTTCTCTGAGTTCATTGATATAAAAATACTTAAAATCATGTTTAAATGTTGGCCTTTTCCCTCTGAATGTTTTCGAGATAAAAAAATATTTTTCGAACCGGAAATGAAAAAAAAATATATTTAAGCATTTTTGTACAGAATTCTGAGTTCATTGAAATAAAAATAGTTAAAATTACGTTTAAAACTTTTAAGCTACTTTTTATAATAAAATAATAGAAAGAAATGAAACAAATTTTTTTTATTTTTTTTTTGCTTATAATGTGAATGTATAATAAATAATATATAAAAATCAACATTTATAAATATAAAAATATAGTTAGTTTAGATTATAAAAAAATAAGCAATATAAATAAATATTTATTTTAATTTGTTGCATTTTAAATAATAATATCATTTCAATATTATCATCCCCAAGTCTAGAGCGACGATCAGAAAGTATAAGCTTTGCTTTGCTAAATAATCTCTCGACACTAGCACTTGAGGGCAAGGAAGCTCTAAAAATATTTAATCAGATCAATTTATAAATATAAATATGTTTTTACCTTCTGTTATGTGTCCAACTATCTGCCGGTGTACATACATAAGATATATCTGATAATTCTACTATTAGAGCATCTTTCATCACTTTGAAGTTGTCGGCTATTTTATTTAAGTGTCTGGCGACATAAAACTGTTGTGCCAGGGGATAAAGTTTTAATCATCATAGTAAATGATGGATTATCAACCAAGGACAATGGCTGAACTGTGTCAATAATAAAATCAACAATTACTTTATCAGCCAATTTTTGTGAAATATTGGCATGTTTATTATCAGTTAATTTGGTTTGGATAGTATTTGTCTTTTTGACTTAAGATTCTCCTATACCAAATTTTTTTATATGTTTCTCTATTTCCTTATAGCAATTGGCGTGAACAGTCTAATAAAATAAATATTATTATAATGTAAAAATAACAATTTACCTTTAGGTGTTTCTTCAGGTTATAGCTACTCGATTGATTTAATGATAGATTTTTTTTACATTTTAAGCACAGGAATTTGAATCCAGATTTTGTTTTAATATATATTTAAAAAAATTTTTCAAATATAGGGAATGGGAAATCGTTAGTGAGCTATTAAGTACATTTTCTTTAATTGTATCTTCCATGTCTGAATCACTTTCAAGGATTTGGATATCCATGGGCGATGTTATTTTAGATTATTAACACAGATTGAAAATATAAATTAAAAATGGAAAATATATTTTAAATTTCAAAATTAAATAATAAATTATAAAAATTATAATTAATTATGATATTATATTTAAATTTTCATGTTTATACTTACATTCATTATATTTTTTAAAAGTAGCGAAGTAGCGCGCTAAAAAATTAAATAATTTAAAAAAAGTAGCGGCTATTAGCTATAGCTACCAAAAAAGATAGCGCTACAAGTAGCGTGCTACTTTAACAACTCTGGCCTTTTCCCTCTGAATTTTAAAAATATTTTTCGAACCTTAAATGTAAATAAATACATCTAATCATTTTTGGATAGGAAATTTAATTTTCAATTTAATGATATAAAAATACTTA